>NC_046973.1:8465122-8765122 GCF_009769545.1 Cyclopterus lumpus
CCTTCTGTATGAATTCATGTCTTATTGTTTCCTCGTTTCCATGGATTGTGGTTTTATCTGGAACCTCCTGCCCGACAACTCCTGCTTTTATCATTAATATTATTAGTTGCATTGCTATTAGTATTGCCAATACCATTACTGCTTTTATCATAATTATTACTATATTCTATTATAGCCGTAAAAGTTTTTTTGGGGGAGTTTTTCCAGAACCGATGTGAGGTCCCAAGACAGAGGATGTTGTATGTGTACAGATTGTAAAGCCCTCTCAGGCAAATTTGTAATTTGTGATTTTGGGGTATACAAAACACATTTAATTGAATATCTGGACCCTGTTCCTGCCTGACACCTACTGCTATTATCATTGTTATTGCTATTAGTATTGCCGATACCATTACTGCTTTTATTATCATTAAATCCACTGTTGCTGATGTTTTTGGTAGTTGTAACTTTTTCATCATGCCTACTACTCTCATTATATGAATTATTTCTGTCATATGCATTGAATGTTTTGTAACTCTGTTATGTGTTTCATTCTGTACACATTACATCTATTGTACTTCTGTCTATCCTGATAGAGGGATACTCCTCTGCTCTCCCTAAGGTTTCTTTCCTTTTTTCTCCCGTAGGGAAGGCCGTACCATGAATAAAAACAAAAATGGGCTATTTGAATAATAATTTCATCATATGATAGCACACAGTACAAAAACACTCTCTAGAAAAGGACATTCTAGAGAAAGTTCTGAAACCAGTATGACAGGTGTGGGGGTTGATTAGAAAGATAGGGGGACATAAGGAAGTGCTAATCTTGTGCTAACAAACAGAAAATGAAACAGCAGTAGTTAAGAAAGAAAAGGCTGATTTCATGGTTATTGTCTTTGCTACACAGTGCTAATAAGGTCTCAAGGAAGAAGACTGATGAAAAGATCCAGTAACGGATAATACACGACAGGTGTAGTGTAGCTCCGAGTGGCAGAGTTAAAATATATGAACAAATTTCAAATATCTCTGGTATGTATAGCTCTACCTCCTTGCCAGGAAAAAGAGTTGGCATTATCTGTTTCTCCATACCACAAATACATTGGATGTAGACCTTATTGCATTTGGGCACAAGTGACGGAGTGAAGTGAGAGAAAACATCACAGGCAGGGAGGGGTGTGGATGGGTCAAACAAACAGGACTTTCACCCAGCAGACTGATGGGTGCTTTTTCGTGTTACAAAAGTAGACGCTGAGCTTGTTAGTTGATGTTGTTTCTATTGTTACTTAAGTCCTGTTGTTACGTTACGTTGTAATGATAGTTACGTTGTAATGATAGTTACGTTGCGTTGGTACGTTACTTTTTCAACCCAAACCTTGATCTTTTTCTAACCTTAACAAATAAGTTTTGTTACCTAAACCTTACCAACCATTTCACAAGTTTAACCACAAGGCACTATGCGTTTCTACAAGTCTGAAACTTATTTATGAAAGGTATTTTTGCTTTCAAATCAAATTCGGTAGTGACTGCTCTGTACTCTTAGCTCAGGTGCATCCAGTAATGGTTCATTCAAGAGTGTTAACAACATACACTGATGTCACATTACATTTGTCTTCCTGCACATTTGATAATTCAGTGTAAAGAGGAAGAAGATAAACCTGACAAACAAACTGTTAATAAATAAAACAGGGCATTGTGTGGAAGAGAACCAAGAAAGAGTGGCAGCAGGCAGCATTGGGATCAGATGCTAAGGAGACGACATTCAGTTCAAAATGGAGTGGGCAGGAAATAAAAAAGGCAGGTAATAATGAGTAGATTAGGACAGGACACACATAAATGGTAATTAAGCGTCACAATTTAGGGACGCGTCCAACCCGTCAAGAAGAAGGAGGAAGAGAGGTTACGAGACATGTCGGCGAAGACCCGCCACAACCACCAGAAAATACCAACATGACTGCGTTCTCTTTTCTATAGCTGTCTTTTACATAGATGTATTTCATAACTCATGTAAACAGTATCCTACACAGGACTAGCTAATAAACGAAACCAAACGACGGCTACAATGAATCTCAGGAGGGATTTCTGCGGGAAGACAACAATCTTCAACCTTCATGGAAATAGTTGCTGTTAAGTTCACAAACACATGTAAGCGACTGTAATGAGCCAGTCCAATAAAAGACAGATGGAGGTCAACTCAAATGAGACTTCTTCGTACCTCTGTTTGTGTGTTTCGACGAGTTTCGACCAAACCGCCGCTGTCTTGTGTCCCGTCTGCGTGCGCAGCTCCACGGTCCTGCGCACGGGGAGGGGCGTCACACTGATACCCAGTCCGAACATATGATTAATGAGTTAGCATAGGAGTTTAAGAAAGTAGGCCTCTTAAGAGAAGAACAATAACACCAGATTATAAATGAATAAACTCTTCGTTACAAGTTCTCTTTTTCTGTCTGTTGTTTAGAGATACCTTTTAGAAAACCCTTTAACCAGGATTACTTTTCTGAGCTGTTATGAATAGTTACGTTTATGATCACCAAACCAGTGTAAAACTAACTACACTACATTCCATTTGCACATTGTTGCTATATTGAATGAGCTTCAATGGGATTGGCCGAATGCCAGGTGCAGTGGAAATAAAGCTCCACTAGATGATCCTCCAGGCTTATATGTGTTCTGTTGGCCTGCCTGCCATTCTCAGGTAACAACCTTAGCTAAACTAAGCGCATGTCTGTGGAGTGGCAGGGGCACATAGTTTCACTGTGAGGGAGATCTGTAAAACAGAATCCTGTGTAGTACTGCTTTATACTGTAAATGTGTCTCCAAAATGTGTCTTTATTACATATACAGAACTGTTATCTTGAACTTTGTCAGAGTATTATGCCTCAGAGCCGTGCTGCCAGACACACTTCAACTTAATTATTATCATGAAGGCTTACAGTCGGATCATCACCAAATGATCAATCAACAAACAATTTCATAGACCCATGTTATATATAAAAAGCCAAATGAAGCACAGAGCAAAGTAAATCAAAGTGCTCTTGTTCATGTGGGTACAGGCATATGAGAGCGTGAGGACTCTTTATGGAGGTTCTAATCACAACGTAATGGGCTGAAGCTTTTATTTGTCAGACTCAAACCAAAAGTTGTCTTATTAAGACTACACTCAAGACATGTCATAGGATCAATTTACTTTTGGCCGATCACCCACACAGAAAGAGTCCTGATGAAGCAGATTACATTACATTACATTTAGCAGACGCTTTTATCCAAAGCGACTTACAATAAGTGCATTAAACCATGAGTCCAAACTCAGAACAACAAGAATCAAGCAAGTACAATTTCTTCAATAACGTTAAACTACAGAATACTATCCGTAAGTGCCATTTAAGTGCTACTAAAGTGCTAAACAACAAAGTGCTATCGGTAAGGGACATTTAAGTGCTACTAGAGTGCTACTACGGCTCTACCCTCCCTATTCAAGGTATAGTCGAAAAAGATGTGTTTTTAGTTTGCGACGGAAGATGTAGAGACTTTCTGCTGTCCTGATGTCAATGGGGAGCTCGTTCCACCAATGAGGAGCCAGGACAGCAAACAGTCGTGATTTTGTTGAGTGTTTAGCTCGAAGTGAAGGAGCTACAAGCAGATTGGCAGAAGCCGAGCGAAGTGAACGGACTGGGGTGTACGGTTTGACCATGTCCTGGATGTAGACCGGACCCGATCTGTTCGCAGCACGGTACGCAAGTACCAATGTTTTGAAGCGGATGCGGGCGGCCACCGATTAGCTCGAGTGTTTGATTTGAAACTCTAATGAAAAACACGAAGAGATGTTTTGTTTAATTAATTTATTGATTGTATTCCGAATATTCTCTCTGCATCAATGTTAATAGTTAAATTCACTTTTCCCACCATATCATGGTGATGAGGGAGAGGGAGAGGGACATCCACCATGAACATCACGCCATCCTCCAACTTTAATTACTACGGTTAATGTTTGTACAAACATTAAAAGAGCATAAACAGAAAATATACATAGTTTCACAAAGTTATCACAAAGACACATCAGCAGACAATGGTTCACACAGCACCCGCAGTCCTTAGCACAGCCCCCCCCAAACCTGTCCAGCGTCACTGTGGTAAGACACTGGTACAAGGATTGGGAGTGACCAGACCAAGAGAGGCAAGAAAGAGGACTAACAACACACTATAAGTATGAATTTTCACTAAAACAAGTTATCAAGTCTGTTTCTCAATCCTAAAAACATATTATTTGTTAAAACTATTACAAAATAAATCAATAACGTCAGTGCAGTGTGGGCGACTGTGGGTCAGTGGTTAGCAGGTCTGTCTTTCAATCAGAGGTTCAAGCCCCGCCTCAATGCTTGAGCAAGGCACTTACCCTGAATTGCTCCCCTTAGGTGTGTCTATGGTGTATAAATGTAAGTCACTTTGGATAAAAGCGTCAGCTAAATGAAATGTAATGTAATGATTAAAATACAGCAGAATAAGATAAATGCACACATGCACTAGACAAGAAAATTATTTCAGCAAGTTACTTTCAAAATATATGGAAATCATTAATAATTCAAACGATTAGTTAACTTGTTTGTTTTTTAATGAAAAATTGACATTAAACACCAGATAAATAAAGGAAAACCAAAGAGTTTCCTTGAGTATAAAGTTAGTTTAGTTCTCTGTTGCGTTGTTGTTTTCATACATACCTCCTCCAACAAAAAGCCATTTCCTCTTTGCGTTCATCTCTATTTGGAGCTTTCTCTGCACTCAACGGCCGGCTTCTGTCCTTAGCCCCATCTTGTGCCTGTGTCTCCTGGTCGATATCCCGCTCCCTCTTTCTATCCTCCTGTGCTGCACCGACCCCTCCTCACTCTCTCGCCCCCAAAAATCCCTGTTCATCTGGGGCCAATAGGGAACCAGGAGGCAGGGTGAGGCACTTCCTCTGTGACAGGAAACTAACAACAAACACCCAGAAACCACAAACGGGGGGGGGGGGGGGGGGGGGGGTAATGAGACAGGCATAGATAAAGAGATGCAGATGGCTGTAAGTAGACTTCTAGAGGTTAGGAGTAGGTCAATACTTAACATCTGTTGTGTTTGTTAATTATTTTTAATTAAAATTCACTTTACTTATACATTACAATTAATTTAGATTACATGACATTCACTTATATCTACATCATTGTCTGTATGCTTATTGTCAAGTCTCACTGATACATCTTCTAGTCAGTATATGTAACTGGTTGCATATAAAGCCGCTCACATTTCATTATTGATCGTCCTTGAGATTGTTTCATTCTGTCCTCAGGCATGTGTTAAGTACGACAGGTTAACAGATCACATGTCTGCCAACTCTATTCAATTCAGTTTATTTTGTATAGCCCAATATCACAAATTACAAATTTTGCTCATAGGGCTTTACAATCTGTACACATACGACATCCCTGTCCCAGGATCTTACATCGAATCAGGAAAAACTCCCCCAAACTAACCTTTCACAGGGAAACAAGGGAAGAAACCTTCAGGAGAGCAACAGAGGAGGATCCCTCTTCCCGGATGGACAGAAGCAATAGATGCCATGTGTACAGAATGAACAGCATTACAGAGTTACATAAACACATTCAATGAATATGACAATGTATGAATGGACCTCCACAGTCCATGAAACAGAAGGAGGTAAAGAGGAGGGGGGGGGGGGGGGGGGGGGGGGGGCGCATCAGCAGGGCCAAGGCAGGAGGCCGGCTCACCAGGCAAGAGGCATCAGAGCCAGGTCCAATGGACCCTATGAGACGTGAAGTCACAACAAAGACTCCGGGGAGGAAGCAGAGTTAGTAAGGTGCAATGGAGAGATGTAAATTCATCCATAAGTAGAGAGAGGATAGGAGATAGGTGCTCAGTGTATCCTAAAACATCCCCCAGCAGCCTATAAGCCTATAGCAGCATATCTAAGGGCTGGACCAGGGCAAACCTGATTCAGCCCTAACTATAAGCACTATTAAAGAGGAAAGTCTTAAGTCTACTATTAAATGAGGTGACTGTGTCTGCCTCCCTGACTGAAAGTTGAAGCTGGTTCCATAAAAGAGGAGCTTGATAACTGAAGGCTCTGGTTCCCATCCTACTTTTTAAGACTCTAGGAACCACGAGTAGCCCCGCATTTAGTGAGTGCAGTTCTCTAGTTGGGCAATATGGTACTACAAGCTCCTTATTAAGATATGATGGTGCATCACCAATCAAGGCTTTGTAGGTGAGGAGAAGAATTTTAAATGTGATTCTTGATTTTACAGGGAGCCAGTGCAGAGCAGCTAATACAGGAGTAATGTGATCTATTTTCGTAGTTTTTGTGAGTATGCGAGCTGCAGCATTCTAGATTAAAAGAGAGGGACTTAATAGACTTATTAGAGCAACCTGATTTTTCCGAGCTGGTTGGTCTCCTCTGGTTTGACTGATAGATATAATTGAGTATCATCTGCATAACAATGAAAGTTTATGGAGTGTTTCCTGATAATATTGCCCAAAGGAAGCATATATAAGGTAAATAAAATTGGTCCAAGCACAGAACCTTGTGGAACTTTGTGATTAACGTTGGTGGTCATCGAGGCTTCATCGTTTACAAATACAAATTGAGATCGATCTGATAAATAGGATTTAAACCAACTTAGTGCTGTACCTGAAATGCCAATCGACTGATCCAGTCTCTGTAATAGGATGTCATGATCAATGGTGTCAAACGCAGCACTAAGGTCTAACAAAACAAGCACAGAGATGAGTCCTTTATCTGATGCAATTAGGAGGTCATTTGTAATTTTCACCAGTGCTCAAATAAACTATTATTACATGTCATTTATTTTTTAGAAAGTCACACAACTGATTTGCAACTACTTTCTCTAGAATCTTAGAGAGGAAGGGAAGGTTAGAGATTGGTCTGTAGTTAGCCAACACCTCTGGATTAAGAGTGAGCTTCTTCAGGAGAGGTTAAATTACAGCTACTTTGAAGGAATGTGGTACATGGCCTGTTAGCAAAGACACATTAACAATATCCAACAGAGAGGTGCCAATTAAAGGCAACAGCCTCGTTGGGATGGGGTCCAACTCAACATTAAAGAATACTTTAAAAAAAGTTTGAGTCCGTCTTAACGCCATTCATACTTTACATATATCCACTTTGGTCAGTGTGACTTCAATTTTGCCATCCGTGCTGATAACTTTTTTTACTGTGCAGACTAAACATATAGCATTCCTGCACACTGCAGTACGCTTGGTGGCGTTTGCACCTCTAGTGGATTTGCCAAGAAGAAACATAGGCTGAGGAGATCTGCTGTCATCCACATTTTACAAAAGACAGCAAAATGGCGTTGAACTCTTGGCAACCAATGTTATGGTGCTCATGGAGCGTGGATAGGAAAATGCAAGTGCACGCCTCAATTGTAGTATGAATGTAACACTGTGTGCAGCTGCACAACCAGTACGAGTCTGCAGCCGGAACACAGAAAGTACGGCAGTGAGAGTAATTAATGTGTGGCAAGAGCTTGGATGTTTTGTATGTTCAATTCCAGCTTTAAAATAATATTCACTATATGAATAGAACATGTTCTGAGGAAAGGGGGCTGCCCAGCGCGTGAGCACATTAGATGTGAAAGGTTATTTTTGGGGAGTTTTTCCTGATCCGATGTGAGGTCCTGGGACAGGGATGTTGTATGTGTACAGATTGTAAAGCCCTCTGAGGCAAATTTGTAATTTGTGATATTGGGCTATAGAAAATAAAATGAATTGAATTGAAAATAGATGTTGCGTGCAGGTATTTATTAATGTTAAAGGAGCAATGTACAAGATGCGGCCAGAATTTGTGTTTAGAACATTCAATGAACAGAATATAAAAATGTTACAGTGTTGACATTTTGTCAGACGACTATGAATTGTGTTGCAGAGATATTTACTGAAATGAGTATGCTAACCAGCTAGCCCCCAGCCATCTTCTAATACGACTTGTTTTGCGTATTTCTTCCCCTGCTGCTACTTGCTTAGTTGTCTTTTTTACATAAATTATTTATTTGTTTGGAGCATGTGGTCAGAACTACAAATTACACTTTAAGGTCAGTCCTTAAAAGTGTAATTTGTAGTTCTGACCACATGCTCCAAACAAATAAATCATTTTCTTTAGTTACATCTGAAACTTATATGTAAATTATATTACAGCATAAATAATATGATCCATATGATCAAGAATATTTAAATATGCAAACAAAAATATGAAATATGTGTGGAGCGATAAGGAGACTACCTTCCTGAATATGTAAGAAAAATGACGTTTTGATGTTTTCTACATTTTTCCCAGCATTTGGTGTTTGACTGATACTCTTTTTCATCACGTCATCTTGTTATGGTGATGACGATGGCACCAGGACTGCAGAATTATCGCCACTTGCTGCTTATTTCAATGAACTAAATCATAATAATCATATATCAGTCATGGATAGAATTACTCATACATTCACATTTTCTTTTTCAGATTTTCTGGAAATGTGGTAAAATGTGTGCTATTCCTGATCTGTTCTTGATTAGTCGGTGCTAATGAAAGAATGTGCAGTAGGCGTCAGGATGGAAAGTGATTGCGAGCTAGAGGACAGGCTGCTGATGGAGCGATAGACACAGGCTCATGTTCAAAGTGCAGATAGAGAGAATTGCTCCTGCTAACTGCTGGGCGTGCTGTCTATGGGGGATAGTTGTTTATGGAGGAGGTCTCGTCCAACTTATTATCTGCTATTACCACCCTCACCACATCATTAACTCCAGACGTTATGAACTGTGCAACCATGGCAACCCAACAACCTGAATCTGACCTTATATGGTCCTACTGCTATGATAACTGCAGGGTCAACAGTGAGTTCAGTTTATCTGTGCAAGAAGATGGGGCTCTTCCCTGATTCTATCATTTTTTCTGGTTATTTGTTTGTTCATATTTATTTGGTTGATAAAACACTCAGAAAATCTGGCTTCTGAAATATATAGATTTTTGGTTCCTTTCCGTTCATCTATACTGATGAACCAATGCAGGCACTCAGGTGACTTGAACCAGTCTAGTTTCTACTTCTGTAAAAGTGTATACAGGTCAACAGTCCTTTTCACATGAATAATATATCCTACAAGCCGCAAACATGTACTGTTAGGCCAGCAGCAGTTAATTATGTGCATCTGTTAGTTGGAGCTGTATGTGCAGTGGGTGTAGGGGTCTATTAACAGGAAATCCACAGTCACATAGGCAGGAAATGCTGCTATTCAGACATAGAAATAAACAGTACTTGTAAGGGAAACACAGGCCCTGCTAACAGCACTGCTGGTTCAGGGTATACACTAGTTTTCTCACCAACAACCTGAAAGTTGATAATTTATTGATTGTGCTGCACAGGGTATGTACATCCAGATTAAACATGAAATATGACGGTGCTTGTTGGAGCATTCATTTAGGATGTCGACAGCATTATCAAGAAAAGTCATCCATCTTCATGAAATATTACTTATTTACTGGCGAGCAAAATTAGTGGACACACGGTTCCCATTAAGATTTTAACCGCTGCTCATGTCCGGCGTCTGACCGTTTTATGAATCTCCTGTACTACCGCTGACCTTAACCAAAGGATTTACAGAGTACTATTAACTTAACACACATTAGTAAGTATATCACTAATAATCATAATTAACTACGTTTTCTTTTGTCAAATCAACATTAATGCATGCAGCTCACCAGAGCGCGTGTTGCCTGTGCAATCACGTGTTTGATTTCGGTAAATGATGCAAGAATGAAAGGTTCACATTTTATTATTGTTATTATGGTCTAAAACAGCTTGCTAAACATAACTTAGTCACTTGGATCAATTTAGTTTACAGCCAATCCCGTGAATCTGGCGTATATAAAGTATTGAGTCATAATTCAGGTCCTCAGCCTTCTCTGTTATGTCACTCATGATACCACGCCCCTGTAGTTGAAACCACGCCCCACGCCAGATCCCTGCCAAAAGTCTGAACCTGAAAAAAAAGATCTGAAAGTGAAAAAAAGATCTGAACAAATAAGATTCGAAACTGTAAAAAAAAAAAGATCGAAAGTTGAAAATATAAAACCTGCTACTGAAAAATGAAAAAAAAAAATAATTCTAGAAAAAAAACACAACTGAATCTAAATTATATTTAAACCAACAATACTTTTTATTTCGAAAACATTGTTGAATGTTTCAATGTTCAAGACCAAAACTTGAATTTTCAGGTTCAAATCTTTTTTTCAAACACAACTATTGCCCTGGATTTGTCTCTATAGAAACAGACATGAGAGGGAAACAGTATTTGACACAACACAGGCAACGTAGGCATTAGGGGGAATTTAAACCAGAAGGTGGCAGTAGTTGCGACATGAAGGATGCCAGTGGCCATAAAACGTAAAAGAAGAAGAAAGAGCACGGGGGAAGTGGAGTGAGCGGAAGCAGTAAAAGTCGACGTTTAGCCTTAGCTGCTTGCTTCGTAAACAAGCATCACAGGAAATGTAAATGACCACGTTAAAAAGCTGTTTTTTGGCCACACCTCTTGTTTATCTCTTCTTCTAATGTAACGTTTTCTGAATATAATCTGAGCGTGTGTTTTCTATGTCCACATTTAGTAGCTAATGTTAGCGTATTAGCATCGATGCTCCCTGCTACAATAACTCCACATTTCTCTTTCAAATGCACAGAGACCAGCAACATAAAGTAGAAGTGAAATGACGCGCCATGGAAAGAACTGTACGGCCGGAGCAGTGTACACGTACCACGAGAAAAGGAAAGATACAGGTGAGAACCATGTCAAGCCGCTTGTCTTAAACTGTTCACCTACATTTATCGTTTTAGAACAGGCTGGCTTTGCCCACTTAAAGCAACTTATCCTCATGTGCGTCTGCAGGACATACTGATGTGTTCTCATGTTTCAAGGCACACACTCATCACTCAATGATACGTCGAGCCAGACACTGACAGTGGTTTCATCTATTGTGTTTTACTTTAGATTTCCTCACTCGGTTCAGTCCTCTTTGGTTTTCAGGCAGTCCGATTATAATGTACCCATGTACTCCTTCACCTGTATAGATAGTTTCATGTTTTTCTTGAACTACCATAAATATTTTTTGTGTGACGTGCCTAACATTTGTAGAGATGAACATGTGGGTCAGAAGCTTGTCATCTCAGCGAGTAGAACACAGACAGTCTAAAGGCTAGATTGTGAAGGTCCTATTCCTATTTTATCACTTCAGTTTTTCTGAACAGAAAAAGTATTAATGGTCTGTATGTATATTCGTTCTAATGACACCCAAAGATCAGCTCGGCAGACTTTCCTGTCTTATCTTGCATTCCACAATGTAAGCATGTTGTGTGCTCTTCTCCTCATGCTCAGCGGCATCTGGTTACGGGACTCAGAGCATTCGACTGGGCAAAGATGCGATCAAAGACTTTGACTGCTGCTGTCTGTCCCTGCAGCCCTGTCAGGATCCTGTGATGACGTATGTTAACATACACACAAATGTACTGTATAACCCTAATATGTGACTACAGATGTAAACGGTGTTTTGTTTCTTTTGCTGTGCTCAGTTTAGATGGATTCTTGTATGAGAAACAGGCCATTCTCGAATACATTTTGCACCAGAAGACAGAAATTGCCAAAAGAATGAAGGTATACATTCATTCAGCCTCCTACACTGTGTAACGACTTGACTTGCGTCCACACTATTATTCAAGGTGTTTTTTTTAGAAATGTATGTCCTCAGTGGGCCACTTGAACAACAGAAAATATCTTCTTCTTCGCCCTCTTTCCAGTTTTTTTCAAATTACAATACTGCGTCACAGCCAACAACTTGTAAAGAGTGCAACAGACCAACGCATTATTTCATGGCGCGGTTGTCTGATGATTTGATCAATATAACAGCTGAAAGCTATGTTCTGCTGCTAGAAAAAGTTTGAACATTGCTGCTCCTTAACCATACTGGCACCCATTCCCTTACTGTCACTTGGAAAAATAGCTGACATTTATGTAGTTCATCACCTGAAACAATTTTTTGTGTGAAATGTGTTTTGACAGAATAAAAAATGTTAGTTTGTTTTTTTGTCAAAAACTATTCCCGTTTTATACAGATACAGTCTCTTTCATTTTTGCTGCTGCTTTCTTAATATTTATCTTGTATTTGTTTTCCTCCTCTAATTCTTCAGGCTTATGAGAAGCAGAAGCAGGCGCAGAAGAGCAACAGCCAACTTGAGTCCAAGTCAGAGGAAAGAGAGAGAGTGGAGAGATTTAAGATTCGGGAGAACAGCATTGTGTCCAAACCCATCAACCCATTCACATCTGGTATGTGTGTGCAGCGTTTGTCCTCAGTATGGTGCATCTGTCTCACTGGTTGGAGACTATGGCTCTGTTAAGATTATAAGCAAATGTAGCCTCATTCAATTTGTTCCCCCTCGTGTGACACAGATCAATATTTTTCAGAATTGGGTCGACAGAAATCAAATTTGTCAAATGTTGTATTTTTTTTGCACTCACTGCTCCGCTCCCAATGCTGCCCACCGCGTTGACTGCAAGGGGGTGGGGCTGCCTAGCGCTCACACACTAACAGGCAGCGCTCACAGCGAGTCATCGCAGGGGAGACAACATGACGTCAAGTGTCGGAGCTTTTGAGACTTTGTAAAATAAAAAAAGATACAGCCTAACACTAGTAGCATTAGCCTAGTTTGACGACCAGCCTATGTGATCATGAGGTCACAATGCACATACATGTACTAAATGAAACACAGTTGCTGCAAAATGGCTACATGCTGGTGGATCTTGAGCTAATTATTTTTATTTTTAGTTAAGGAAAAATAATTATTCCATGCATTAAGATAAAATATGAACTCTACAATTGCTCATACTTATGGAAGGAACTATGTAGTCATCTGGTCAGATACGGACAAAAAGCCTACATAGCCGTGTATAATTAATGCTGTGATGGCACCATGTAGTTTTCATTAATATCTTGCTGTAGGCTAATTTTAATATTAATGCCATTTGTTAAGTGTTCAAAAAGCTGGGCAGGAACAAGCTAATAAAAAGGGAACCATACAGATTTTTATTTATTACTATTATATACCAGTATTTATCGTATCGTATCGGGTATCGGGATATTTATGGCAGGTATCGTATCGAAGTTATAATTTTGGTATCGTGACAACCCTAGTGCTAACTCGGGTGTGTGCCTCGCTAAAAAAACAGTACAACATTGTATAAATAAATACTACAGTTATTGGAACAAAAATTTGACCGCAAGGAACATTTTGTTTTTAAAAGGCTTAACCCCAACAAATACGAAGAAAGATGAATATTTCGTTATATAAAAACATGTTGGGAATTCTTTGAAGTCATACAAAGTCATACGTTATGATCTAGGATTATCATCAGTGTAACAAGAAACCCAGGTCCCCTAAATTGAGCAATATGTTCAAATAGGATGGTAGTCACTGGACTCCATCAACTCAAGTGTGTTTTCGAACCAGTGGGCTGCACGTGAACCATTTCAGGGCTTCCATCCAATTACACCATGGGCCCCTTTAAACATTAAATGAACAGTTTAGCCAGAAAGATCGGATCTGGGGGAATAAACTGCAGCCTTAGTCTACGCTAAACTTGCTAAGTTTAATGAAATAAAGCAGTTTTCTTGTTAAAAAAAAAAGAAAGCTGTTATTGCAAAAGAAATCACCCACACAGAACACCTGAACTATGCTTCGTAGTCAAGATATATTGTATTTTAATGAAGCTAACCTGTTGTCATTGCATTTAATGTTTCTTTCATTGATTTGATTGCTACCAGTAAGAGTATTCATGCCATTCAGTCTGTACAGAGTACTGTAGAAAGTTGTTGTTGTAGTAGTAGAATATAATTGTTCAAGAGGGCAATTAAATGTAGTAGTGACAGCGTTAAGGTCAAAGAAGCAGCTTGTTGGGAAGTTTGCCAACTCATTCATTGCCTGCTAGACTCACACGATCAACACTTTTCACATGCTCTCATGCCACATGTCCATTTTTGTCATGTAGAGAATAATGTTGCAGCACACGGACAGACAAGTGAGCCTTCGTTTGGATTTAGTTGCTCGTCTATTTGTGTTGTTATGGTACTTGGAGCAGACAAAAATGAGGAAGAAAGACTCATTCCAGCAATAATTATTTACCAAATACAAACTATATTTTACGCATATTATATTATGTCTTGTTTGAATGTGTGACGCCACCTAATATGACCCTGACTGACCATGTCAAATCAGAAGTCATTTTACTATCCAGCTTAGGAGAAAAGTTAGCTAAAACTACATTATATCATTCATTATTTCCTCTTATTTGAACTATCGCAACAAACACCTTAATGCGTTTGCTATAAATGTCAGTGCTCTTCAGAATGACCCTGACTGTGACCATGTCAAATATTGAAGTCATTTTACTTTTCACTCAAACTGAATATAGAAGTTGGCAATCCGGCAATGGCGTAAGAACCTAGAAAGGAGGACAGATGCATCACATGATGCAGTAAAAGCAATCTTTTTGTGCAGGTAAAAATAATTTGGCGCATACAATTAAAAGTTCCATGCATCAATGCATATACACAGGGGGAGTATTTTGAGCCCCGACATCGTGTCTTCATCGATTTCTCTTTTTGTCGGTACAGGATTGAACAATGAAACCTAGTTGTACTTTGCTCATGCTCCCAGTCATAAAGATCGTAGAAACGGTAACTTTTTCCCTTCAGGACTAAACACAGGAGGTGAGAAGGGCAGGACAGACGGCAGCTCAGCAGAATCCTCCACTGCTGGTTCAGCTGCCTCCTCCAGCCAGAGCCTGCCCAGTTTCTGGATCCCCTCTCTGACACCACAGTCCAAGCCCACCCTGCTCAAGAAACCAGTGAGTATCTTCTTCTATTTCAGGGCAGTGGCTTGACAAACATTGTTGGATGCTGATTCATGGCAGGGAAAAATAACTCTTTCAATGTTCAGAAAATTAGATTTAATTCAGAAAATATCCTGTAACTGAGTGTTCTTATGTCTCTTTAGCAGGACATTGGTAAAAGTTCTACCCCTTTTTGTGTTGGTCAGATTTGAACAGTTCTGTCTAATGTGTGAATAATCACCCTTTGACATTAAAGTCACAGTGGTAATTCTTCGAGGTTGAACCTGAAAAATGTCTGTATCACGACACACTTTGTGTGCATTAAGCAAACCTGCTTTTCAATATTTACACAGACAAGAAGGTAGGTAAGTCAACAAAATGAGTCATATCTCCATACACCGCTACTGTTCACACATGAGATCTGATTGAAATATATAGCGGGAGAAACCTCAGAGCAGTGAAAAGCATCATTGCAGGCCTGACTCGGTGTAAGACTTCGGTCCAGCAGTGTTAATGCAGCTTACAGCCTCTAGTGGGGCTCGTAACTTGTGTCGCACACAAAGTGTGTGTGTGTGTGTGTGTGTGTGTGTGTGTGTGTGTGTGTTGGAATGGTTGCCTGGTCCCTGTTGGCTTTAAATGTCATGATATCCTCTCACTGTTTATTCTGTGTATCTGTTTGTTTGATGTTGACACTACTTTAAAGGCAGAAGGCAGGCTGACTGTGGAAACCCGTCTTTGGCAATCACAGCTCTACACTTCTAGACTGAAGTAATGTTATGTTTACTATTCTTGAATCGTTCTCATTTTCTCATTCCCTGTTAGAGTAAGGCTGTGTTATGTCCAATGTCAGGACGACCTATTAAGATGAATGAGCTCATCACAGTTCGCTTCACCCCTCTGGACTCCAGCCTGGATCGAGTGGCCCTCCTCATCCGACAGGTCAGTTTAGTTCAGGTCTTACCTCATGCACCACTGGCAGCCAGACTAGGCAGCTGTGAGCAAATTAATAATTGTTATGAACTTATTAGATGAACTTCACCAAACATTACTGCGAACTGTGAATCCCACTTGATGAGGATTTGTGGTAAACTTAAATGTATCCTGCACCCTGAAGTGCAAAGCAGAGGATTATCAAAGATCAAATCATGTGTACTTTAGTACTAGTGAAATAGTAATAGTGAAAATTATAAACCCATAAAACAAACCGTTGTGGATACAGGGATGGGAAACGGCAGATCACATTTGAGAAAGTAGGCAGTGACATCACAGCCATCTTCTACATGATGTGAACAGATGTACTTCATTGGCATAAACCTGTCCTGTCTCTTTAGGACAGGTATGTATGTGCAGTAACCAGAGACGTCCTAGGCAACAGTGTCCCCTGCGCTGTCCTGCGCCCCTCGTGAGTGTTCACATGTTTTCTCCACTCTGACGTTTACATGTTCAGTGTTCTCTGGCAAGATAATGGACTCTCTGTTCCATGTTCAGAGGCACGGTGGTGACTCAGGAGTGTGTGGAGAAGCTGATTAAGAGGGACATGATTGATCCTGTGTCTGGAGACAAACTGTCTGACAGAGACATCATACCAATGCAGAGGGTACGTATGTACTTCTACAAAGTGGAGGTGGGGAAGCAAAACTTTTCCGGGATTTTTTTAATGTATTCAATGCGTTCTAAAAATGGAGTCTTGTACTTTGGGTTTAAATGAAGAGACCGAGGGGATAGAGGTGGGTGTGGGATTTCCCTCGGCTGCTGTCCACTGAGGACATTACCCATTGAGACACATTGGTAATGGCTCTCTGTCTGAAAGCCCATTTAGAATAGCAGGTTTTTATGGTCTTTTAATGCTGTATGCTTCTCACTAGGGTCAGGATTGACTAATGTCTTTGCTCTCCCAAATTCCTCCAAACTTTGCTCAGATGTGAACTTGAACTGTGTTCTTATAGGGGGGAACTGGCTTTGCTGCATCTGGAGTTGACCTCCGTGCCAAAGAGGCTCGTCCAGTGATGCAAGTATGAGACGGCGGAGAGACTCCTTCTTTAAACGTGTCGACAGCTTTCAGACATTTTAATGTTGGCTGGCATATGTTTCGTTGGTAACTAGCTTTTTTTTCAACATAGATGGTGAATTTCATTAGATGTGAAATACCCTTCCCTCCTGAATTACATTTGACCTTTTAAAAAAATATATATTTCATGTTCAGAGGCACAGGAGTAATTTCACAGGATTTGCAGTTGGTAATTCTACGGCTTCTCCCAATGATGCATTCTGATGATGAGATAAATGTAACCTATTGAGTTTCTTAATGTTGTCTGTGATGGTCAGGGCCATACCAGTTACTTCCTGTTTCAGGCAATAAACTGCATATTAGTTTAGTCATTGTTTGTCTTTACTTTAAATTAAATAATTTGACACAATGTCATCATTATTTTTGACAAAAGTTAATAGAAGTGATATCAGCTGTTCAGGATCCCTTCAAGATATTTTCAAGTTGTTTTCATTAAACCATAAACATATGGAAACCAACGACTGGCTGTTTTTATTGTTTGTAGTTTCAGAGATAACATTCAGTACAGTCGTGGTGTCTCTGAACTTGTACTGTAGTAGGTTCACAGTGGCTCTTGAATCCAAGCTGCTCTTATTGGTCAGGTCATACTTGACTGCTCTGCGAGACTGGGTGTCCTCATAATCATTGTGAGCCAGATATATTTAACAAAACAGTGAAAACCCTTTGTGTGGTTCATTTCTTACAGTTCATCATGCTCGTCCACCCTCATGCCTCCGTAGTCGGTGATGGTGCTGGTCATGATGTAGTGTATCTTGTTGAGCATCTCAGAAAGAGTCAGACGGCCGTCCTGACGAGCAGAGGACAGGAAAGCATAGATATATGGAAATAAATACATATGGCTTTTATTCTACATTTAGTCATTGGAGAGAGATAAAAGCCCAGACATATGGCTGAACCGCATAGCAGAAATGATCATTTTGAAATGGAATATAATATTCATAACTGTTTTCATTACCGTGTAATGACCTGAAACTAAGAATGTATTTTTGTTAGCTTAGAGTGAGCCCTATATACTTACACATGGAGACGGTTCTCTTCATGAATTCCGTAATTTTTCTACGGGAGCCCAGAACAGACAAACCAAACACTGACTGTCGAGAGACTTTCACTTTTCTAAGTTACCTGAACTATTTCTCTTCACACTTATGAAGCTGCACTAACGTGAGCAGAAGACTGTAAAGAACAGCTGTCTGAATTTTGTGGGTCTATTCTCAACCTGACATGCAACATATAACAGTCACTTATATTTATAGTTGTCTAAAGTTCTGTATTTTTAACTGGTTTAAAAGGTGTGCACAGATGACGCTAGGTTATGACTTGAGAATTCAACCATTAGCCTACTATATGTATTTCTTTATACAGTGGAAACATCTTAATTACACACTGTAAAGAAAATATATTATGCAGAGCTGTAAATGATGAACTAACTTTCTTTCTTTTTGAATCTGAAAATAGTTTAGCTTATCAGTCTGAAGTTCATCTATCACATGTACCCTCTTTTCTATGTCACATTACTCACTGTTTTTAAACATTCAGATTGGTTGACCCTAAATTAGTTTTGTGTTTCATTAAATGGTGAGAACACTGTTATGGTTGTGAGCTTTATTTTGAAGTAAGTACTCAAGTAGCCTAAAGCTAGTACATTTGATGACAAATACTGAGCAGATAGAGGATTAATATCTGTCACTATTGATGTGATGCAATACACATTACAATAACAAAAACTGATTTTATTATATATAAAATTACATAACTGCTAGGAATTATTCTTTTGGACTACTGTGATTCTGCTGAAAGTTGATAAATAGCCATACATCTGCTTTAGCAAGTTTAACTCTTCAAACTAAATGTCTTATTGTAGGCAAGTAGTCAGACTGCCAGTAACCAGAAAATCCCCTCATGTAGAGAGCTACACTGTCCTCAAATTCACAATATAATATACACTTATGTAACTGTAGATTCCAGAGTAGTTAATGCAAAATAAATAACTGCATTTGTAAAAAAAAAAGACTTTAATAGTCAAACCTCCTGAAGTCACCACATTCCATACACTTTGAGAGCAATTGTTCACATGCCTTCTTGTAAATGTGTCCATCTCAGATAAAAATTCAGTATCCCTAAAGTTTGCTTGTCTTTGTAACACAACATGTGTCCCCATGTGTTGGGAACCACGTTTGAACCCATCAGGCTCATAGAAAAAGAACTGTCAGCTGGATGCCAGTCTGTCATCTCAGTTATAAACCTTACAATCATTCACTTGGTAAATTAAGCAAAGATAGAAACGTAGTGTCTGTATTCACATACACAGTACATGAGTGAATGCTGAATTTGAATGGATTTGTGTATGTATGTGCAGCCAAAGATACATAATCACACCCTTTACCCCAAAGTCAGAATTCCCCACCCCAAAACCATGGTAACCATATTCTCCCAATGAGCTTCAGACAGCTCATCAAAGTTCATCGTGTCTCTTTGTTAAGTCCTCCCCGTAATTGGTCGCCTGGCTGCCCACAAACATGTTCCAGTTGGCGAGAATCTCCTCCTTGGTTATTTTCTGGTCCTGTTTGATCACCAGATTCCATCCAGCATTGGTTTATGATTGACAGAAAGAGAAGAGGTGATCACAAGCAGGAGTAAGATAAAGCAAGACAGACAGAACCTGGTTAATAATTAACCGACAATTACCCAATTACATGCACCTGGTGAACTTATATTCTTGCCGTACAATGCTATTTCCAAACTTGATGCACTGTATCCTTTTATCTGCCTGTGTGTTTGAGAGAGACATATTGTAGAGGTATGCTAGTGTAGTGCACATGCATTCTACTGTAGTATCTACAGTGTGTATTCTACTCATTAGAATTAGAGAGGAGTGTGGACCTGGTTTTAGTTAATTGATAGTTTATATTTATTTATAGTTACTACCTTACCTCTCTTCCGTTTCATCACTATGAAACTCATGTGGCAGACACAGCAAACTCCTAACCTTTGTCAGTTACAATAACAGTGCTTACTATTGCAGTTGCGAGGGGCGAAAAATCCCTTGGTGCATTTAAAAAGGTGCTACACACAAGATTGGGAGCATATCTATTGTCTCAACAGCTGGCAACATGGCAAGGGCTGCAAACGGTGCAAACAGCAACAGTGGTGACAGAGCCAATAGTGTTTACCTGAGGGAGGAACCGGAGAGTGGGTGCTACACTTCTGCAGAGCAATAGCAAACACAGCTAACATGCACTAAAAGCACAAACCGCCAACCAGTTAAGTTACAGTATACTGTGCAAAATGTCATTGCTTCATCCAATTAGACATGTGTGAAATTGTCATAATTAGCATGTGCATTCTTGAGTTATGGCCTCAATATTAAACTTTACAGCGTTTTCAGTAGAAGATGGAAATGTATAATATTCATCCTCTAGTTTGCCATGTCATGTGGGTTTCGTTTTTCCCAGGACAAAGCTTATACATTTTTCATGTACTGTGGTGAGGCAGCTAGCACTGTTAGATTTCCAGGCTAGACGGCCCTTCTGTGTGGAGTTTGCCTGTTCTCCCTGTGTCAGTGTGTTCTATCTGGGTTTTCTGGCTTCCTCCCACAATCCAAAGACTTTGGGCAATTTAGAGTCCCCAATTATAATCTTAGCAGAATGTGAGCGTGAACGGTTGTCTGTCTTAATGTCGAAGCCCTGTGATCGTCTGGCGACCTGTCCAGGGTGAATCCTGCCTTTGCCCAATGTCGGCTGGGATCTTGAACAGAATAAGCGGTTAAGAGATAATGGATTGATAACTGTATTAGAAGTAGAAGCATCTTTGAATGCGTCAATGAGAGTTTCCTCAACACTCCCTGCTTACAACTTCAATACCACACATTGACTGTATAATAATAATAATAATAATAATAATAATGTACTCTCCATTTCAGTTAACTGCTGTGGCTTTAATGCATGTCTGGAGGAAAGTAAAAATCTACCTAAAACATTGTGGTATTAAAAAATTGTCAATATGGATCGTCAATGGTGTGTCAAAGGCAAGTATATGGCAGAGGGTTTAGGCAGTGGCAGGTCTACCTTGTCGGTGTCAGTCTCATGGATCAGATGTTTGGCTTCATTGTCGGCATGGTCAACCTCTCCTGGCAGAACCCAGTGGGCCACCTCATCAGCATCCAGGTAGCCATCCTGTATAACACAACTGATTTACTGAGGAACCAACTGTAAGTACGAGCACAGAGGAGGCACACTGACATCTGAATCATAAATCCACTCAACACATGACAGCAGAAGAAGGGTGAAGCTGGACTTTTCCACTTTATGTTTCTAGTTATACTTCTATTCCACTAAATGGCCATACTCCATTACTTTAATTGGCTGGACTTACCAGTTGCTTAACAAACCAAACATGTGATTCGTTAAATATGATAGTTATAGATTAATCTCCACTTTCACCAGCTGCAACATTAAAATACTGCTTGTGTGTTAATGCTTCAGTTATAATGTTCATTAGAACAATTTGAAAGGAAGGAATTATTTTACCTTTGATGCCTAAACTACATTTAGCTGATAATGCTTTTGTACTTTTGCTTGATTAAAATCTAACCCTAAAATGACTTGTAACAGAGTTTTTGTACATAGTCATATTGCTAGATTTACTACGATGGCTTTACTTTAGCTTTTACCTTGTTGGCATCTCTGAACTCCAAGAAATGTTTCTTCTCTGTCTGGACCCAGTCCGGCTCGCCATCCCCATCTTCTGATGTGAACATGTCACCTGTGAAGGCACAGCAGCACACACATTTAGGACAGATGTCCTCCAGTTTTAGGAGTGGTTGGTCTGAGAGAACAAAAAGGAGTCACCCACCAATGTACTCCGCTATGTCGATCTTGCCATCGCCGTTCTTATCGATGTCTTCCATGGTTTCCTACATGAGAAAATGATTCAGTGCTCATAGTGGTCCAGTCCTGATGCTTAATGTATTGAACAAGTCCTTTTTTCAAAGGCTTCTGAACATGAAGAGCTATGTGTGAGGAGGAGGGGGTGATGAACCTGACAGAAGTAAGTCAGGCTATAGGCATAACAAATACAAAATGACATATGGATACATGTATAATTTCTCACTGTAATTACATGTGCTGTGCAGTGCCGAGGTACGAAGCCTCCCCAGGAGTCACAGGGTTTGGAAACAATATTGTAGTGGAAACTATGCAAACTGGTACACAGCGGCTGCAAATGTGCATTTAGAATAATATTTATTAGACACTCAATTTATGCTTGTAAAGCATGAGGCATCCATGGGCTCCATAGATGGCAATGCCAGGGGTGAAAAGTCATCACTGTCATGGTAAAAAACGCTATCTTATCACCAAAGTTCCTGCTGCATAGAGAGTTTGTCTACCTGCACTATAACGTCTCTCATGTAATCAAACTCCTCCGGGTGAAGGAAGGCAGTGAACTCCTCTCGTGTGGCTATACGGTCACCGTCTCGGTCGGCTGTCTTGAAGCGCCTCTCATCCCGGGTGAGCATGGACTTATAGGTGGCCTTGTCTTCGATGTCATCAAACACCTCGTCTGAAAAGAACACTTAAAATTTCAGCCACGTTCTGGTGTTCCATATAGACCGTGAGACAACTGCTTTCACATGAAAAGCACGCAAGTGGATTTTTTATTTTTTAGAAATTATTTTAATACCTTTTCCTCATGTGCTTGTTAGGACAATTGGTAGAAAGTTATTTGTCAGCTATGACTGCTCATTACTTTGGATATTCTGCATTTAATTGAGTGTAGCTGGTTCATTATGTCTGTTCAATAATGAGTATAGCTTTAAAAATGTGGCCTAAGAGGACATGCTTGTGTTTCCTTAGATGGCTCCTAGCTGGACTCCTCCAAGCTGCTTCATTTGTTGCATTAGCAGACACTGAAATAAGTTTCCAGATCACAAAGAAGGAAGTAGAGAAGACAATCGGGTGGTAAAGCAAGAAATACGGAAGAAGGTAAAGAGGGGAGTCATTTTTCCCCCAACACTCAGCATTACCCAGATAGTAGCCATAGGTGGTGTTTTTGTACTCTTCCCAGCCTATCTTTCCGTCTTGGTTCTGGTCATAGTCCTTCCAGTGTTTGTTCACATTCTCTGCGATGTACCTCCTCTGCCGGTGTTTGATCCAATAGTGCAGCTCTGCATGGCTGACATGGCCATCCTTGTCCATGTCAATGCGGTCCACAATCTTCCTGTAGGTGAGGTCAGAGTTGAGAATATAGAAAATAGTACCCCAAATTCTAAACTACATACAACCCAGATAGCAATAATGTTTGCAGTACAAAATAATAACCGAAGAAAGAGCTGATGAGTATGTAAAAACACAAGTGCAAAGCTGCGGTTTATATTCTTCCTGATGTAAATGTAAAAAAAATACTAAAGAAATGCTCTCCTGTTATTTTCTTCTTCAACACTTGCAATCTAGATGGGGGCTGGTTTGTATCTATTCAATCCAACATTACAGCAGTGGTTGTTGCAGACCCACTGGCAGACATCTACACTTAATGGGGACAGCACCTTATTCCGAATCCCCAATAGTCCAAAACATGTCCCATTAGACAGAGAGACCATTTGTCCTACAGCCTGTTTTTACCAAAAACAAACAAATACACATTCTTCCTGCAACAAAAGCACATGGATAAATATTATGCAGAATGACGTCATTGTATCTTCATTTCTTTTCCTACTGGTAAAGGCATGACCCACCATTCTGCCTCTCATTACTCGTTGCCTTCGTTGGTTGGGTTGGTTGGGTTGATTCGGTTTAGAGTAAGAATATCGGGGTAAGCCAACCACTGGCAGTGGGTCATGCCTTTGCCAAAAATCAATCTGCACTGCAACTCCATTCCGAATAATATTTAACCATGTGCTTCCATTTGCTGTGCCGAGAGTTTGTATTTGGGAGCAATGGGCATTTGTTTTGGGAGATATTTTAGTCTATTGGGATTCTGTAATAATAGTCAGTTGGACTAATAGTTGCATGGCATCCATGACCCTAACCCTCTTCTAGTTTTGTTGTCTTTGTCTACACCTGTATTTCATTGAGCAACCCTGTGTTGTACAATTACAATACATTAACCCTGAAGCTTATGAGTCTTGGACAGTTTAGAAAGAGCAGGCTGAAGGTTAGTAAAACCTACGCTAATTTGTCTTTGCTCTCCTCTGGGGTCAGCTGATCAAAGGTCTTGGCCTCCTCTTTTCCCAGGAAGGCCTCATGGTCGTACTGGAAGCCGTGAACATCGTTGTGGGCGTGGTCACTCAGATCAGTCTGGTGATGGATGCGCTTCTCCTGAGCAGGGACAGCAAAGGCAGCAGCCGCCAGGAGGCAGAGGGATGCTAGTGACTTCAGTAGCATCATCATTGACTGGGCGGGATTTGATTAGTGCGTGCGTGAGGAAGAGAGCGAGGGGTTGGGAGTAAAGGAAAGAACATTATTGGTCTAAAAACATAGACCAAAAAAACTGAAAAGTTTAAAAAAACAATACACAAATCAAAAACATAAGCATAATCCTTAAAAGGCATACAATTTAATAGTGTGGTTTTCCACTCACACTGCGGATTGAAATGCTTGGAATAAAAGTCTCCAGCGCCTCCCTAGGTCAGAGTTTTAACTGAGGGAATAAAGAAAAGAAATGTACACTTTTATTTATCCCCGTGGTGAAATTCCTCTCTCCATTGACCCATCCTAAGTTATTAAGGAGCAGTGGGCTGCAGTGAAGCACCCGGGAAGCAGCTAGGAGTTCAGTGTCTTGCTCAAGGACACTTAAACATGCAACTATGAGGAGAGTGGGGATCAAACCGACTACCTTGTGGTTACGGGGCAACCACTCTCCCCATGAGCTACAGCCGACCCAGTAAAGGCTCAGAGGTGCCTCCTGCTGGTCTACAGGTCTACAGCTGATCCATCTGGAGTTTACCTGTTCTTATGTTGGTCAATCACCTTATTCCTCTGCCAGTAGGTCAGGGCACCAAATAGGGACTGTAGATAGGATTTTTGCATGCTCTCATTAAGAGTTCTCAAGGGTGGCCAACTCACTCTGAAGCTGACAAGTCTACTGACGAAAGGAAAAGGTCCATGCATTTCTTTATAGAAGTTGGACGTTTGATATTTTCATTGTCATCAACAGTCATAACTGTACCAATATATCACGTTCTACAACTGTAAGGAAATCCTGCCTGGCAAAAATAGGATAATTTATTTAGTCTTACCCACATTCATCTAAAATGTGCTTAATCGATTCGTGCTGTTCATGGTAAAAGGCATATTAAACTCTACTACTCTTTAATCAATAAATTAGAATCGGACAGGACCAACAACATTTTTCAATCTTCACTAAGATAACTGGAAGTGTTTCATCACAGTTAAAAACTGAGATAAAACATTCTCTCTCAATCACAGTAAAATATTGAAACAATTCAACAAATGAAATGACTGGTAAATAGCACAGCATCGATGAGAATGAGCAAGTAGTGTCTCATTATCCTCTAACCGGGCAGTCTACACGATCCCTTAATTAAACACACATTCCCAGTTTTTCCTTCATGTTGCTGAAAGTTTATCAAGTTCTCCGCTCTCATAGTGAGCTGTAAACACTTTACAGCTCACTATGAGAGCGGAGCTACAAAAGCACAAATAACACTGTTAATCAGGGTTCTTCTAATATAACGTTTTAGAGGCAAGAAAGAAGTTAACTCACCAGTTTCTTGGCAGCTTTCGCGACACCCTTTGCAGTTTGAGCAGCAGATCAGTCCGCGTTGGCACTCTGCACCTTTAAATAACAATGTCAGGGAGGCGGGCCTTGTTGTTCAGCTACCCAATGACCAACGCCCTGAAGGTGGTTCTAACCAATAAAAAGTAGGACACATTAGTAAAATACTTTTGGACAAATTCTTATTGGATGTTAACCGCCACGTTGTCACGCCGAAGCGGACCACTGCGGCTCGCCCCGAAAGTAACGAGGGTAGCGGATTACAGCCGGGGAGATATAAAGAGCTTCTCTTTAACACACATCCATTATGAAATTGAACAACTCGGAGTTGTAACAACTGACGTAGTTTGATTTATTGATAGTTTGTTAAAACGTACACGGACCGATGAACACTGTCCGTGGCAGTATTCATGTAAATATAATGAATTCACTTTACAGATCTCTTCAATTCTAAAAGAAACACATTAGTTAACAGCCTATTCGTTTTCTTTGATTAAATCCAAAGTTACTAAATAGACGGTGTTACTTTTCAGTAAAAAGTATTTCAGTCGGTGGTTCTGAGCAGTTTGGATTTATTGAGAATTCATAAATGTGCAAAAAAAATGTTATCACAGAAATGTAAACATACCCATTAGGAATGCTGTGATAGCATAATGGTGACAGCAAATTACATTACTGCAGCATCCTGAGTTCCATTCCATCCTTTAAATGGATGGCCCCTGTAGACAGGTAGGTAGACAGTTTGATCGCTAGGTATCTAGGTAGACAGGAATGTAAGTAGGTAGGTAGACAGGTAGGCAGGTATGTAGTTAGGTATATATATAGGTAGGTAGACAGGTAGGTAGTTAGTGTAGTATTTCTGTGTGTATACTGACATTTAATTGTCTAAGATGTCCAAATGAAATAGTAAACGTTATCCACTTAAACATTTGAGAAGAAACTGCATATAGGCAGTTATGTATGCCAAATCTGCAAGAACACTATTACTGAAGGAAATATGAAAACAATTATCAGTTATCAGGTATTAACAGTGTATTGCTAAACAGCATTTCAACTATTTCAAACACAAACATTTTTATTTTCATGAACATATCCTTTAGTTCTTCTCCTGTTTGAGACCCAGTGTCCTCAGGCTCCATCTGGTGGTTGTTTGGTGGAAGTACCTGGTCTGCTCTGCAAGAAGTGACGCCGGTTACATCTGAGCGTGTGACCTCCATCAGTGGAATGGCAGCACTACTTGTTCATAATGTATTACACATAGCTTCCACATTCCCACTTACCACTGTCACCTTTTTTCTTTTCATCCTCTTGTTTTTTTTTCGTTTCGTGTGCCCAGAGTGATATGTTCGCCTCATTTTGTTTGTTTGTGTTTGACCCGCACAGCACGTCGATGCCGGCTAGTAAGGGGGCCCCATTAGGGAGATTCCCGACGTGTCATTGTGTCTACGGGGGTTTCAAGTTGTGTCGCTGATATGGAGCGATATCAGCCGTCTGTCGGGGCCCCCTACTAGCAACCAGCCAGTGACAACTCGGAAAGGGGCCTGTGGGGGCATTTCCGATGCGTTGTCGTTGCAGCGTCTAAAGCGGTTCCATTATTTTGTCTTTGACGTCAGCCGTCCCTGGCCTGGGTTGCCTGTTCTGTTGCAGCGGCTCTGGCAGCAGGGCAACCCATCGTCTTTTACTGCTGTTGTGATAGCTTGTGTGAGCGTGCAATGTCAATCGCTTTCTCGAGTGTTAAATCCGGACCATGACAGAGTAGTTCTTGGAGACTCTTGGAGAGTTTATACCGAAAACGATCCGATCTCTAATCATCCGTTAGGATAGTTGCAGTCTTTTACTAGCAGCTTTAGCTTTAGCTCAGTCACAAACTGGTCGAAACTTTGACTATCCCTTAGTATGTTTTCATGAAATTTATATTGTACAAAGATGGGGTTGGCTTTGGGCGTTACATATGCTTCAAACTTCCCATAGTACGTTTGGAGTACCTTTCTCTCATCTCACTCAGCCGTAAGGGTCCATGAGAGACAAGGTGAGTGACAGAAAACAGAAACAGACAACCTGACAGTGACTACACAGAGGGGCTGTTACACTATGGTCCTGTGACAGCCTCAGGTGTGAGATGTCGTTCTTTTTTCTTAAAATATTAAATGTATTGATTGCTGAGATATCAAAAAAAGAATTAATAAAAAAAGTTTTTCTAAAATAGATAACAGATGTGTTATTGAGGTACATTATAGTACGCCAACATTACCAATGGTAAGATGTGTTATTGAGTTACATTATATATATATATATATATATACGGCAACATTACTTGTAGAAAGATGTGTTATTGAGGTACATTATATATACTCCAGTATTACCAGTAGTAAGATGTGCTATTGAGGTACATTATATATACGCCAACATTACCAGTTGTAAGATGTGTTATTGAGGTACATTATATACACGCCAACATTACCAGTAGAAAGATGTTATTGAGGTTAATGAGGTACATTATATATACGCCAACATTACCAGTAGTAGGATGTGTTATTGAGGTACATTATATGCCAACATTACCAGTAGTAAGATGTGTTATTGAGGTACATTATACGCCAACATTACGAGTAGTAAGATTTGTTATTGAGGTGTCATTTCTGTATTTGTGATGGACTTGAGAGCAGCTATTGCTTCATAGACACAGGTCACTGGTTACCATGATGATTGGGGCAGCTGGCAGAAGAGATCTTAAGACTGGGAGGGGATTTTCTTCAAAACCATAAAAAATATGGGTCAAATCAACAAAATACTCAAATTAACCGAGAAGAAAGACTCAGCCGACTGCGTTGATATGCTTGTTATGTTTGTGGAGTTTAAAATGTGATGGTATTGCCCTGGCATCCAACACCACTGTAAAGAATCTCGGTGTTATCTTTGATTGGGACTTGTCCTTTAACTCCCACATGAAGGACTGCATTTTTTCATCTACGTAACATAAAAAAAAAAAAAATCTTCTCCTCACCTACAAAGCCTTCATTGGTGATGAACCATCATATCTTAAGGAGCTAGTAGTACCATATTGCCCCACTAGAGAGCTGCGCTCACTAAATGCAGGGATACTCGTGGTTCCTAGAGTCCTAAAAAGTAGGATGGGAGCCTTCAGTTATCAAGCCCCTCTTTTATGGAACCAGCTTCCACTTTCAGTCCGGGAGGCAGACACAGTCACCTCATTTAAGAATAGACTTAAGACTTTCCTGTTTGATAGTGCTTATAGTTAGGGCTGAATCAGGTTTGCCCTGGTCGAGCCCCTAGATATGCTGCTATAGGCTTATAGGCTGCTGGGGTTTTTTAAGATACACTGAGCACCTATCTCCTCTTCTCTCTCTACTTATGGTGCAATGGAGAATTTACATCTCTCCATTGCACCTTATTAACTCTGCTTCTTCCCCAGAGTCTTTGTGACTTCACATCTTATAGGTTCCATTGGACCTGGCGGTGTCTGATGCCTGGTGAGCCGGGCTCCCGCATTGGCCCTGCTGATCACCCCTGCTGATCCCGCCCCCCGTCCTCTCTACCTCCTTCTGTTTCATGGATTGGAGGTCCATTCATATATTGTCATATTCATGTAATGTGTTTATGTAACTCTGTAATGCTGTTCATCTGTAAACATGAAATCTATTGTGTCTGTCCCTCCGGTGAGAGGGATCCTCCTCTGTTGCTCTCCTGAAGGTTTCTTCCCTTTTTTGCCCGTGAAAGGTTATTTTTGGGGAGTTATTTCTGATCCGATTTGAAGTCCTGGGACAGGGATGTCGTATGTGTACAGATTGTAAAGCCCTCTGACGCAAATTTGTAATTTGTGATATTAGGCTATACAAATAAACTGAATTTAATTGAATTAATTTTACTCACTCTAAATACCAGTAAATCTCTAGAAATCATCCACACACAACCAGCATTTCAAGATGGAAGTAAATTTGTATTTGTAACACATACTAATACTGTCATTGATACTGTACTATTGATATTGTATTGCACCTTGTTTTGTAAATGGTACCCCCCTTTCTTCTATTTTATTTGAAATAAACACTGTTTTTGCATATTTTCAGGTCAAAGTGGACTATGTAGTTGAATAAGCTTTTATGCTCAAGAAATCAAAATTCAACTAGGTTACTCAAAACTTCATTTATTTTTCACAGTAAATGGACAGAATGTTTTATAGACAACAGTTAGAGCCATCGGAGAAAAAATACATTAATAATCATCTATCTCAGATCACAAGTGATAATAATTGATGATTAAAGAAGGTCATCATGGATACATGGAATATAGACCGACAACAAAGAGACGGCACTGTTTTCATCATCACCATTGTATTGCTCACATGGACACCCTGCAGCCCGGCCCTACAGTTCTTACTTCAATAAATCGCCTCTAAAATCCATGTTTATACAAGACTCATCAACCCTGTAAACTATGTGGAACGTTAGGCTTACTGGATATAATTTCTGCAATGAACGTAGTAATGTTATTATATACATATATATATATATACACATATACATATATATATATATATATACATACATATATATATATGTATGTATATATATATACATATATATACATACATACATATATATATACATATATATGTATATACATATATATATATATATACATATATATATACATACATATATATACATATACATACATACATATACATATATATATATACACATATATATATATATGTGTGTGTGTATATATGTGTATATATTTATATATGTGTATATATATACATATATATATACATATATATATACATACATATATATATACACATATATATGTGTATATATATATACATATATATATATATACATACATATATATATACACATATATATACACATATATATACATATATATACACATATATATACACATATATATACAAACATATATACATACACATATATATACACATATACATACACATATATATATATATATACATATATATATATATATTACATATATATATATATACACGACTGTAGTAAGTTAATAATCAGAAAGAAATGAATGATAATACTTTTTTTTAACGAGTAGCAACTCAATAACTAACATAACTCTTGCCTAAAAGCACCATTGAACATTCAGACACTGATGAAGGTCTTAACTGTTCTACAGAATCAGTAGAACCACAGCTTGGGCAGAGTTCTAAAATAAAAATTCAACAAATATTTAGAAAATGTTGTGCTGTTACAGTGTTTAAGCCTTTATGCTCTACATCTTTGTATTATTGCTGATCTAATTGCTACGTGTCCTCAAAGTTCAAGTTCTGCAATTTAGCTACCGTTTGCTAGCAGCCCAGCCCTGTTTGGGTCCGTCTCATCCACTAAGTGGCTGACAATTTGGTACGATTCCCATAAATAAAAGAATAATTTAATCTATATATTTAAAGTATTTTCTCGAGAAAAAAAAAAAATACAGTTTGGAGACACGTCCAATGCATTATAAACCTGTCCTTTGTGATGTTTGTTATTAAGTGTGGAATGGACTCATTGTTGGCCCTAGTGACTGTAAAACTTATTTGCGTGTGTGCGTGTGTGTGTGCATCCCTGTATTGGTCCATAATATTTTATTGACTGTTTTATTTATTCATTGTCTGCTAAGTCCACACTACTCTTAATTGGCCGGTCAGGGCCTCAAGTGCTCAAAAACTGCTTTAGTTATTTATTTGCACGCCAAATCATCGTATGGATGTATTGTATGCATGTATAACTTATAGACAAACTGAACTAAGCACTGTCTACAACGGCGGGTGTCTTCTCATGTTGTTAGGAGGAGATCCAGTCGGCTGTTAGCAGCTGATGGGAGTAATTCGTCAACAAACAGAGCAAACAACTAACACAACTACAGTAGGACAGTTTTGGTTCAGAGGAAGCGATAAACAGTCAACTGAAGTGTTACACGGCGAACTACTACTAAGTTCACTGTTCTAGTTTTGGAAGTGTTTTCAAAGTCTGAGGGGTTCTCAGTGGATGAGACAGTTCCAAATGGGGCTACTAACAGGCCTGACACTAACAACTAAAAGATTCTTAGTCATCCAGGTCATGGTTTATCACATCTGTATGAACGACCCCTAAGGCTGAACCTCTGTGAACCCCTAATCAGTCTTAATTGAAGAAGCCATTTGAAGCTTGAGGCAAACTGAAAATGATTAGTTTTCCTGTATGCTTAAACACTGTCACACATGATAAATGTTAAATATAAAATTATAACCAAGTGTGGCTTTCAGAAATTAATTTTGGCAACATATGAAGCTTTTGTTCAAGAGTCAAGTCAATGTGTTTAGAATTTTAACTAAGGTTACCAATGGCTTCTCCCATTTGAGCCACTAAAAAAAGAAAAGGAAAAAATATTAGCACATGTAAGTGACGTGCATGCACTAAAAAAATCTATGACATTGTCATGATTCATTTAAGATTCACATTTTTTTCTGGGCTACAACATTTCAAAAGTCATTCCTATTAAGAGCAACACAGCGTCATCACAAGTACGTTTCTAATGGACGGCATTAAATGACATGCAGGTCTTAGCTTTATTGTGCGTTCCTACATAGAGTCATCACTGACACAGAATTCTGCATTCAGGATGACTCACTGTCTTCTTCACACGCACATACAGACTGGCTGGAATCACCTTCGTCACTGAGTCAGGCATTGGGATGAAGCAAGCACATGATCACTAAAAGAAGTTGTACATAAGATTCTGTTCTGAGCCAATAAGTGAGGTTGGGCTCTCCAATGTCTGATTTACATTTATCTAATGCGGGAACAGACACAGTTTTAGCCTGACTGCAGGCAGTACAACAGTAAAACAGTAGCTGCTAGATTTGCTGACATGATGTACAATATGGCATGATTTCATAAAGAGTCAAGTCAGTCTACATATAAGAGATGAGAATGATTCTCGAGCAATTTCCACAGATTTATTTTAAAGAATCATGAACATGGGTACAGCAAGAGAATATCATCATCATTTCTGGCTAAGGAGATGAAGATTGGCTAATTGGATTTTAAACAGAGGATGTATGAGATCTGTGTGAGTAAGTGTGTGGATTGTGCTTATGACATGGACTGTCTGGAGTTTCCTCCCTCCGTTTTGGATTAACTCAGGCTCATGCAGTGTCTGTCATGTTCCTTCAGGGTCACCATTTACTTGTGCTGGGCCAACACCTCATTGAAGATGTTGAGGAAGATGTGCACATGGTAATCCTTGAAAACCAGCGCAGGACGGAAACGGATCGATCGATCCCCACACCCTCCCAGAAGGACACCTGTCAATGACAAACACTGTTATAGGGTATATAGGTATAGCTGTCATCCAGCTGTCATCTGTCATCCACCTTCATAAGGTTAAACACAAACATCCTATTTCTGCTCATTTTACACAGTATCAATGAAACATTTTCTGACAGTGTAATGATGTAGTTATTACCAGAGATTAGAGATTTCACTGTTCAACTCCCTAAAAACTCAAATTACCACCTCAAGGTCGTATGCCTCCAACAACCTGTCATGTTGCAGTTTACATTCATGTCTGTTCAAATGTCACCCCTTCATCAATTTTATCTGAGTAGTAATTTGTGGGAAATTGTCATAATTACCATATACATAATGAGTTTCTGAGCCAAAAGTGAAGTCACAGTGACCAACGAAGTCTAATCAATTCATCCTTGAGTTCAAGTGGATGTTTGTGTTCAATTTGAAGAAATTAGCTTAAAACTTTCCTGAGATATCGCCTTCATGAGAATGGGAACGAACGTGAGGTCATAAAAAATCAGTTTATCTTTGGGTCCAAGTGGACGTTTGTGCCGAATTTTATGTTTTTAAAGCCATCGTCATCATGATTAGATGTGTGCTGGGGGGTAGAAAACAAACCTAAATGATTGATGTATTGTGTCCCAGCTAAATGGTGATGTAGCAAGAATGACATTGTCCCAATTGCAAATATGAACTGCAGTGTACTAGTTTGGACTCCTAGGATTAATTTGCGAAGTCGGTACTCCAAGGAAGGGGAGTTCTAACTAGGAGTACTCTGTAAATAAGAAATGAGAAATGGTGGTGTACTTCATACCTTTGTCTCTGGCCTTGAGCAGGATGCTGCTGCGTGTTGCATCATCACAGATATCAATGGCACAGAAGGTCCCCTGTCCTCGAGCTCGACTCAATATGCCGGGGTACTGAGCCTGGGGACCAGACGCATGTAGGTCATGTTCAAATGCATCTAGGTCATATTCGCGTTGAGATGCTCCGCCCGTCATCACTGACTTCGTGCCGTTGTTGAATCAAACTGGCTGCTGCTACTCTAGCAGCGCTGGAAATGGCAGTCATCTAGACGTAGCACGGATGAAGCGAACCATAATAATAACAACCATACGGTAATATGTAATGTTAATTATGTACGTGTGTGGCTTGTGGCTAGTAAAGCCCCTAACTTCATGAGACTTGGCCAACCTAATTCCCTGTCAAAATGTGTGTGTTAACAGTAACGAAGAAATTATGTAATTGAGCTACTACTACTACTCTTATCCATACTCCTTATTGCTTATTGACTGCAGTTCGCTTTGGCTGCTGGATGTTGCCATCATTAACCATTAATAGTAAAACGTAATGCCACACTGTCAAAGTCCTATATTCAAATTATTTTAGTCGATTCTAAAACTAAGTTCACTTAGAGAGTACATATTGGGTTACCATGCTGTTATGTTATTCATGCTGAGCTTAATTGTATCCTGTACATTTGGATAGTCGGATCCATCACAGATGTTATACAAAAAAAAATAAAAATGTCCACAAGCTTGGCGCAAATAAAACAAAGTGCACCGTTACACATTCACACTACCTGTAGTTCATAAAGGCCGTTTATCAGGGCTTTTCCAGAGCGGGTCACCTCCTCCAGAAGATTTTCTTTTCTAATCACATTTAGAACCTCAGCCAGGAGTAAGTTCTTTGATGGGTCACCCATCCACGTGTTGAAGATGCGGTACGGCTGAAAAGAGACAGATACACAAGCAAACACACCTATAAAGAAAAAACGATCTCCCAAACTAAAAGTGACAGTCCAATTGCATTGAAAGGAGCTCCAATAATGTCAAAACCTATGGTTGTAAACACGTATCTGTCATTGTACATCATGGCAACACATAAAGAGGTAAAGAAACAGTTAGAAAGAGTTTTTAGTTTCACCAAACTTTCACCAACAGTGTAATTTAGACAACAGGCTCAACGTTAATTTAAGTGTCATTTACAAACAGTGTTGCACAATTGCATTGGGTCGGGTTGAGAGTGGTGAGTAAGATGTCAACATTTAGCATCAGTGGCAGTATTAAACAGGTGTTTTGAGAAAGTCTGAGTTACTGCACACATACTGCAGCCATAAATGAGCACCCAACATTGTATGCAGTTTGATGCAGCAGTATGCAAGATTAGCTGTGGACAGACAAAAAGATGCACACACACACAACTGATCTCATTATCCCCAAGCTCAAATAAGTTAAAAAACAATAAGTTTGCAGGTGTGATACTTAAATATACAACAAATAATTGTGGTAATCCTCTAACTTTTGGATGTGATCTAAGAAACTACAATGATGACTGGATAGCTGCTACGACATTGACTCATCACATTCAAGCTCCCAAGATGATGAGTGATTAGTATTTCATTGGCAACACGCCCAGTGACTCTAGCAGCACCAACGTGACATCTTTAGCCCCAATACTGGAGAAACTTCCAAGAAAAGCTAGATCATCTGTGTGGGGTCCATCAGATTCATACTTTGGGGTATTTGGGATATTCCAACCTCAAAAGGCTTCTAACAGGGCTTTTGACATTTTGTCTTGATCTAATCTGAAACGCATCATAAAACACTTGTATATGATGATATTAAATATGACCAATAAAACAATGACTAACCTTATCAGCCTGTAATTCGTCTTTGTGGTAGTAGCCACCAGTGAGAAGCTTCTTGCTGAAGGACACAATGTCCGCAGGGTCATCCATGCCCCAATGCTCATGAGCCCAAAACTTTCCTGTGTTCCCTCCACCAGTCTGGACTTCATCCACGTGGAAAGCACAGCCATGCTGGGGAGATAAAGGGTTAACAGAGTGAGCTACAGAAAAGTGAGCAATGTAGAGAGATCATGAAAGAAAGTAGGAGGAAATTGACAGGAGACAATGGGTAAGAAGCTCAAGTAGGACGCTCAAGTAGGAAGTCTTCATAGGGAGGAATACTGATCCAGGACCAGACTGCACTTATATTATCATGTCAGTTATAAGGTCCACACCACCTGTATACGATGGACTTTACTACAGTCCAAATATAAAATTTCACTAGGATCGAAAGGCTTGTATCAAAAACATTGACCAAAAGACAATATAATATTGTTTGGTTCAAGGCTCAAACTGTACGAAGGTTAGTGGGAAACCAGCATGCCAAGGAGATGAGGCAAGTGTGACTTTCTTTCCACTGGGGTACTGGATCGGAACCACCTTCTCAGTCACTCAGAGTGAACTTCTGGTGATAACAGCCAGTTTTTCTGTCCAGCAGAGCATTATTATCTAGGTCCAGCCAAAAACACTTGATCCATTTCATGTCAACAAAGTCTGACAATACCAATATTAAATTGATATTGTGATATGAGACAATAGTCATAGATTTTGGACATAAGTATATGACATGTCTTTTTTAGGCTACATATGTCATTTTCTGACCATACCAGACTGCTCCAGGTGTTCTTTTATTTGCCTTCACCTACTTAGTCATTATATCCACATTACTATATTTTATGAAAGCAGCAATAATCAATCCTACAATATGTTCACAATACCAATGGCAAGTTTTTTATTTCTTCATATCGTCCAGCACTACAGTATTTCTACCCAGTTGATGCAATTGGCTCAACACACTAACGCCCTTTTAAAGGATCTGTTGCCATGGTGATCACTGTTACCTTGCATGCAATGTTGCGAAGGCTTCTGAAGAAGTCTGGGGAGGCGTGGTTATCTCCACCTTCAGCCTGGATTGGTTCAATTACAATCCCAGCTACAGGCTTCCCCTTCTGCCTCCATTTCACGATCAGGTCCTCCACCTGAGATGCAAAACACACACACACACACACACACACACACACACACACACACACACACACACACACACACACACACACACACACACACACACACACACACACACACACACACACACACACACACACACACACACACACACACACACACACACACACACACACACTTTCTCAGGTGTCTTTTTTTTATCCCTCTATATTATATTATATTATGAATATAACTTATATATAAACACTCAAAACTCAAATATGTTAATACATGGCATATAGGATGCGTGTCATAACTGTGTCATGACTAACCAACAACTTGGGAGGAGCCAGGTGGTAACAAATGGGGGCTTGTCTGGGATCATGTTAAAGGTCTTTGTTAAAGGGAGTTTTCCACACAGATGTTTTGGTTAAATTGTGTTTTCTGACCTGCTGTTAGTAGTACAGGCTTGTGAGTATTTGGAGCCTTTTTCTGATAGGCATAAGCAATGAGGGGAACTGGCTGTCTCTCATTTACCCTTTTTCTTTGTTTGTTGTTTTTGTGCAATAAGTGGTTAGCACTTCCATGACTGTCTAGGCGATTTTCAGCTTGCTAAAGCTTAACCGTGTTACTGGGTTTTGTGCTTAATTTACCTGCATGAAGTCTAGGGATCTGGTTAGGCAGTTAGTCAGAGGAATTCGGTTCCTTAAAGCAGTGTGGGACATGAGTAATATACTTTGAGCTGAACTGTATTCCTGATGAACATTTCTGTTTTTGTGCTGTTAAATGAACTGAATTGGGGTTCAATAGCTGCTCGTGTGGGGAAGGGAATGAGCTATTGGATATATGTGTATTTATTTGTCTTTTTTAAAGAGGAAGAGTATTTTGAGTTTCTCATGGATTAATAAACTAAAATCTCCCAGAAAAAAAAGCTAAATAATAGCCGGCCCATCTTTCTCTTACACACACAGCCTACCTCCTCCAGACAGCGAGCCTCCTCCTGGGCATTCTCTCTTGAAAATTCCTCCAGCGGGTACTGCAGTTTGGGAAACGGAGCGATCGGCCAATCAAACGATGGCACATCCAGCTTGTGGATTGCTTTAGAATGTGTTGTTGCCAAGCAACCTTAAAAAGGCAAAAACATTGTGTTAGCCATGAATCTATGATGTTGCAACAATAACTTAGCCATTAAAGTTCAATGGTTGTTTCTGGTGTGCTTTCAGGTGTATATCTAGTGTCGTTGAAGTGTTGAGTTGTATTGACAGTAGTTTACCACCAATAGAAAAGAAGTGACTGGAATCAAGTAAATGAAAACCCTTTTTATTCGTGAACAGAATTTCAGCAGCAGAATGGAGAGTATGACATGACTCTGGCCGTGGTTATGCTCGGATACACCAGATCAGAACTCAGCTGCCTGTGACTTCGGTAATAAGGCAATTTGAACTAACTTATTAAGATAAGTGTCAAACGGGACTCAATGCTGTGATACTGTTGCACCAAGCACAGGCAGACTTTAAAAAAAGGGAGTCACTGCTTGATTAGAGGACCCATTGCTATTAAATAGATCTTTTTTATGTTTTATGTAAAATATATACACTCTTATTTAAATGTGTATTCACGTAACTTGAACTGTGTTACCTGAGGAAAGCTTAATGTTTTGATTGTTTCAAAGCTCCCTCAGATACTGAGCCACGCTCAAGATGAATATTCAAAATCAAAATGTAATTATAACATCAACAATATTTAAAAATGTTGGAAATAGAAGCGACCGATAACATACCCATCGTTCTTCCATGGAAAGCTCCCATGAAAGATAAAATACTGAGTTCTGGACAACCTGGGACCTGAGACAAAGACAAAAAGGGAGGACACACATATTTAGTACAAAATACTGCATCTGGAAATCTCAAAATATTCTGATATGTAGTCAAAGTTCTTTCACCCACCTGGTTTACCATGCAGCTGCTGAGGTCTTCATCAGACGGTATGTTGTGGCCTCGCTCCTTGTTCTACAGGAAACAAACATACATTTACATTTGGTTGTGGAGATTATATTTAAGTTCTTATTTCATCAGATATTTATCTTGAGAACAGAATAAACATATTTAAGAAATACAATGGTGTAATAAAAAATAGTTATTTGTTTCTTGCTGCATATCAGGGGTTGTATATGATTTTAAAGAATCAATCAGGCTCGGTCAGTGTTTAAAAAAGGCAAAGAAAGGGCCGTTTCCTCATCATAGGGAGTACGATCAGCCTGTTTGGTCTAACAGGTTCTATTCCAGTTGCGATTGAAGATTACACATTTTTATTAGATTGGATTGATCAAGCATTTTACAGCCCGACCTTCAGTGTTCATTTTGGCACCCGATTCTGATTTCGTTGTAGTCTTTTGCCTAAATGTATATTAGTGTTAGTCAAATGTTAATCTAGTTTACGTCAGTAAAACATTTGTCATGTAGTTTGTATTTTAATTTCATCTACTCGTTTTAAGGCTCCAGCTGATGCCATCTTTGTTGTATACGTTTGCCATGCCATGTTGATCTTTATTGTGAGGTTAGTGGAAAAGGCTCTGTTAACTTGTTCACACACAGTGTCTCTCTGCAGCACTACAACAGTTAGAATCCAGTACTCATTATAAACTCGTTCCTCATTCAGAGGCTGGTTCACTCACTGGTTCACTGTCCATGTTCAGACCTAGAGGAGAAGCTGAACTGTCAAGACAACCTGCTGATGTTTCTTTAGTGAACAAGAGGAAGATTGAGATGGATGACAATCTCTCTGACCCATCTGTCTGATGATGATGTGGGGCCCTCGTTAACAATGGACACAATAAATAAATGAGAATATTGAGGGGTCAATGTCCAGTTCCTGTTATTGTGTCCATTGTTAACGAGGGCCCCACAATGAGTTAGCCTCTGGTAACAACAAACAATATTTTAGGGGTTCTAGTGAAGCCAGCAGATATTCAGAGAAAAGATAATGGCTCTCGGGGCAAAGACTTCCTGTTCTGTGCGAAGCTTAAGTTTTATAGGCCGATTAGCAACTTGAGACTCGAGAATGGAGTTTGAGTTATTACAATGGTCATAAACATACAGGTTGATAAATCAAATGTGACATTTTTATCCGATCCTAACAGTTAAGCGACCGGGGTTCAGTGTCTGTCCCTCGGGGAGAAGCCCTAAGAACAGAAATAGTTGTATTAGTCATCACTCACCCTGTACCAGATAAACATTGCTTTGTAAGCATTCTCATTGGAGCATGAGCCGCAGGCCATTGTCTGAACACGACCCATTCCACTGGGAGCCACCTGACAGGAGGGAAAACTTATTGTAGTACTGTTGTTTAACTATCTTTATGAGTAAAATATGTATGAAATGATATACACTTTTATTACAATATTAACACTATTATCTCTCAATTGAACTTTGACTAGTATGTTACTAACTGAGAGAAGACTTTCAGTGAGTTTGTTTGGAAAGTTCTCCGGAGGAAGGATTCCCAGGGCGGGTCGGTTCACAAGTGTACTCTGAAAGACAGACACAAAGCACAGACACATTTCAGAAAACACTGAACAAGCACAACCAAGACTATATATTCAGAGACATTCAGCAAACCATTACATTTGACTGCTCTTACCTACACAAATACACTGTGACATGGTTGCTAATGTAAAGTAGGGTAAATAACTGTAAGCTCCACTCCTTGATCACAGACTTCTTAACATTCCGGTGGCCCGTGGGGTGGCCCGCCAACTGTGCGCTGGAGATCGTACCATTCATCGTCCATCTATTTATAGTTAGGTACTAGTGTCGTATGTTTCTGGAAACCTACGATTCTTGTGATTCTAACTATCCACTCCATTTAAAATCAAGCCGACTCACCGATGAAGCTTTGTTTTGAGCCACAGGTCATCACATTCCAATAAAAACTTTCTTGTTACATCGTAAAAAGGTCCATACGATCCAATTCAGTAATAGAACAAGTGATTACATCCATAAATATCCACAAACTGCCGTTGCATCATTTCAAATCAGCCGGCAGATATGACCAAATATTTCAGAAAAGTAGCTGTAAAAGCCGTTCTCTGCCGCGCACCTTTACAACCCGGATATCAAACTGTTCGTTCGACTCTAACCTTTCGATTGACACCAATAGGAGCAAGATATCCTCTTCTAAACCCATATTAGCCAACCAGAGTCAGCGAAGAAAAAGAGGGCTGACCAACTTCTTTTGGCTACTGTGCGCACACACGGTGTCGGATTTGTCAAATGACGCTGGATTCGAATAGCCAATGAAAAGACGAAAACAAGGAAGTGCCATGTTGGGATACCAGATAAGTGAATAAACCCGCAATTTCACTGCGCAATGACAACCTGTCGATTTTGGTTCATTTTGCACAGAATTTGGTTTCAATTCGGAGAAAAAACACAATAAAGTGTTTATGCTTCAGTTCCTTTGTGTCAGCAATAGTGCAATAGTGAATGTGTATATGATACCTCTGTTTCACCTTTCATTAGGGCCTAAAATGGAGTCTCCAAATGGCCTTTATTGGAAAAACGCCCAAACATACCCTTAGACGTGGAAACACTCCTGGTAGAATGGCCCCTCACTCCGGATGGTAGAGCATGGCCATTCGCGTTGTATGCACAGGCAATGGCCTCCACTATCCAGTGGGACAGGCGCTGTTTTGACAGGGCACAGCCCCTCAGGCCCACCATTACAGATGAAAAGCTGCTCTGACTGTCGTACGCCTGTGGTGGCTTCGATATAGGCTCTGAGGGCCCGCACCGGGCACAGGAGCCTTGACCTCTCCTCTCCCAATGGGGGGTCAAATTGTGCAAGCCGGATATGCTGGGTGAGGTACGAGCGTGCCAGCACCTTAGGGAGAAACGCTGCATTAGGCCATAGCGTGACACCCGAACCATCAGAGTTCCACCTGAGACAGGATTCACTCACCGAGAGGGCGTGCAGTTCGCCTACTCGCTTTGCCGAAGTGATGGCCAGGAGAAAAACTGTCTTTGCCAACAGCCATCTCAGCTCTGCCTCCGCCAGGGATTCGAAAGGAGGTGAGCATAGGGTGTCCAGTACCATGGAGGAGCTCTTGGGGTGCTCGGGGGATGCAGTCGCTGAGCCCCTTTTAAGAAGAGGGACACCAACCTGTAGCTCCCCACCGTGTCGTTGTAAATTTTGACATGCTGCCATGAGATAGCAGCTACATACACCCTCAGGGTAGAGGGAGACCGGCCCTTCTCTAGGAGGGACTGCAGAAACTCAAGAATAACAGGCACGGGGCACTGCACCGGGTCCTCGTTGTGACCCACACACCAGTCTGAGAACAGCCTCCATCTACATTCGTACTGTAGACAGGTAGATGGCACTCTGGCGTTTAGAATAGTCTTCCTGACTAGTTCTGTGCAGCCGCTCAGCAGCCGATTGGGCCCTGCAACGGCCAGACCCACAGACAAAGGCGGCTGGGGTCGGGATGCCAGATCCGACCCTCTAGCTGCGATAGGAGGTCCCTCCTGTCGGGGAGGCGCCATGGCGTCCCGCGGCAGAGTCTGCGCAACAGGGGAAACCAAGTCCTGGCTGGCCACAACGGGGCCACCATCAAAAGACTGTGGCCCTGTTGAAGGGCCCTGAGAAGCGTTGGCAAGATCAGGGGAAATGGAGGGAAAGCATAAAGAAGGCCCTCTGGCCATGTGTGGGCCAGGGCATCTTGACCTAGAGGACTGGTCCTCTCCATCAAGGAGACCCAGTGGGGGCAGTGGGTTGACCTCTCTGAGGCAAAGAGATCCACCTTTGCCCTGCCAAAGAGACCCCAGATGCTGTGCACCACCTCTGGCCATACCGCACCCCAGCCTGAGAGGCAGGCATCTGTCGTGATGACTTCCCGCCGGGAAGTCATCACGACAGATGGCCCAACAGGTATGCCCTCTTCCTCCATGGTGATAGAGCCAGAAGGCACTGCTGTGACACATCTACCCTCCTTTGCCTGTGGCACCTGGCATCCAAACAAAGGCTGTTCAGCCATCTCTGCAAGGGGCACAGTGACAGCAAGCCCAGGGGAACGACAGCTGAGGCAGCTGTCAATTTGCCCAATAGGCGAAGAAAGAGGATTTAGGGCAACTGCCTGCCCCCTCGGAAGAGAGAAAGATTGAGGAGGATGTCGTCCACACGCTGGCACGACGGACAGGCCATCCAGAGGTACACCTGAATCCAGAGGTACACCGATGAAGGTTATGCCCTGAGAAGGGCTCAGAGAGCCCTTCTCCCTGTTCACCCTGAGGCCCCACCGGGCCACAGGAGAGAGAAGGCGAGCGGTGTCTTGCACAGCCTGTAACCGGGATGGCGCACAGATCAGCCAATCGTCCAAGTATGGCAGTATCTTTACACCCTGTAACTGCAGGGGGGAAAGGGCGGCAGCAACACACCTTGTGAATACCCGTGGGGAGAGGGAGAGCCCGAATGGAAGCACCCTGAACTGAAAGTAACGGCTCTCTCCCGGAGTTCATGCACGGGTTTTCCGAGAGGCCCTCCCTCAAGTGCTCGAGACCAAGGCAAGAGGGGCAAAGGTCATGGCCATCCTCAGGATGGAGAGGGGCCATACAGGTCCCACAGCCGGCAGAGCTAAACATAGCACCGACTCTGGAGGGACCCTGCTTGCCTAATCTGTGTTGCCTCTTAAGTCAGTCTGAGCGGGGTCGCTCTGCTGACTGCTATAGAGGAGTCTGGCAGCCGTGATTAATCGTGTCCTAGCAGTAAGCCTAAGCGAGAGCACTCGGCTACTGTGGACCGGGTTCTGTGGAGCAGATCGGAAACGCTCAGTCTAGTGAGGGGGGAGCAAAGGCTCTTTCTCCACTAGTACGGTAGCCATGACTACTCGTGTACCGGCAGTAAGCCTAAGCGAGAGCACTTGGCTACTGTACAAACCAGGTCCTGTGAAAACAGGTCGGAAACAGTGTGTCTAGCGAGGACGCCCTCTTCGCTAGCCTGGTAGCTGTCGAAATTAGCGTGGTATCAGTTAGCGTGAGTGGAGACACTATGCTAGCTATACACGGCATGTTAGCAATCCACTCAATTAGCAGGAGCGAGAGCGCTCTGCCAACCGTGGACGCCCGTGGAAAAACAATGTTAAACGATCTCACCAGTTTGCTGCTTCACGGTATAAAGGTGCCAACCTGGTGAAGACCGATGATGGATCTGTGCGTCCTCCGGTCCGACTCGATGGTCCGACTTAGAAACAACGCACCGTCTCCCCCCTAAAAGGGACAGCTTGTCGCAGCCTTTGGAGGGCGAGAGACCCGCAACTCCGACCAGCGACCAGTGGTCACAAGACTACACGCGACGAGCTTCAGAATTTATTTATTTAATTATTTATTTGTACAATTTCAGCTTAGCTGATGCTAACATAATAGTTAGACTGCGTAGCGAGAAGATGAAAAAGGACTGATCTCGGGATGACACCGGAACTTATACCTGGACGGGGGGGTCACCCGAGGTCACACGTGACTTTGTTGTTATTAAAACTCGACCTGCGTGTGCGCGAGACGGAAGATATCCAGTGCTGAAGCACCGCCAGGCAGGATGAAATACAACTTCAGAGTGTTACCTTTCAAAAGAGACCAAAACCATGCATTTACTCCAAATGGTTCTCCTACAGCTTTCAATTTACTTTGGGTAGGTCTGGATAGGCGTTTTTCGGGAATTTTACACAAACGTTAAGAGGTTAACTACATCTTTCCAGCATTGTTGTGTGGTTCACATACATCACCTATTGCCCGAATAAAGTATGAATATAATTCTGAAACGGTGAGGCTAAATGTTTTTATATCAGTGACTGCTTAAACTCCCATCGACTGTAGTGGAGTGTAAAGGATAATCAGAGAGGAGGTGATATTATGGGATAATCCTTTAGAGTTGAGCTTTACTAGGAGAGTAGTGGAACAGCCAAAATCAGGAGCGTCTTAATTAAAAAGATTTGGATGAATAACTGTGGTTGTCGTAATGTAAAAGCTGGACCAGTGTCCAGTATAACAACTCAATACACAACAACACCAATGTATACTCACTGTAGAATACAAATGATCTTGAATGTGGAGGACCTACCAGATTGTTGGGATTGGACATCAGTTTGAGGAGAGCGGGGTGGTTGTAGCCTGAGAGAGGACAAAGTAAGAGTGGGCATGGGCGTAGGAAGCTTTGGAAATGTGGATGGGACAATCTAACGCTGGCATTTTTGCATATTCCCAGTCTTTAACTTGTATTCTCTCTATATTTTTAATTACTCTGGGGTGGAATGAATAGTTTGGAATTAAGAGTGATGAACAGGTTAATAATTATATGATAGCAGGTCTTCAACTAGACATCAAGCAGGTAGATATTAGAGTTGACCAGTAGTATTTCCCATTATTTTCAGACTTGTTGTGCAACTCAAAATCCTTCAATACACTGAAATTCAGCTCAGTTCCAGACAAAGAAATTCACAATCAGTGAACCATTCATTGTCAGCTGAACTGAAACACAGTTTGCCTGTATGAGCTAAAACTCACACAAAAAAACCTTGACAACTGAAATCAAGCAAACACCGTCTCACAGCCAGTAACCTTTTGTCCACCTTTGTTTACTGAGCTCCAGGCAGACACCGAGAGAGAAAACAGGAAACCAGGGCTGCTATGAACACTGGAGGCCAAATCTCTCTTCCAAGAACTGCGGTGGCTTCATAACAATGACAAACAGGCACAACACATCTATTCTTTCTCAATAGCTCCCCTTCCATTTCAATTATGTTATCCTAGTCACAGTGAGGAGTAGGATAGAAACATTGAGCATCACAAAAAAACATTTAAAAAAACTAATTTAAGAAATACTGGCCTGGTGTGTCTTAAATAAATCTACTTATTCCTATGTATTCTGAAAAAGTAGGCAATTGTTAGAAGCTGTCCGGCCCTTTCAACTACTGAATTAATTAGGTGTGTGAGTTCTTGGCTCCAACAGAAACCCTTCTGTCAGGGGGGCCCTGAGGCCTGGAGCTGAAACCACAAATAATGCTTAGAATACTGCAACCCAACTGGAGTAGTACTTAGTCTTTGGACAAAGGTCCATTTCAAAGAGAGCGGGAGAGCATTTTCCAAACCATCACATTTGTCTTTGAATAATTTGATCATGAATGATTGAGGATCTACTTTTTGCAGTAAAGTTATAGGAAGTTCCCTTTTCTACTGAACAGCGTTTATATTGTACACTTCCTGTAAATTATGCTGTTTAATAATCCAAAAACAAAAGGGAAGCCCCATGCCAACAACCAAAATATTAGTAGAGTACATAGAACCTGCAACCAGGGTTGGCAGTTTTTTTCATCGACAGAACAACACTTGAACAACTGAATTTAAGACAGCATCTCTTGCTGGTATAAACATGCCATCTGCCTCTGATCAAGTGAAGTACATATTAGAATGCAGAAGCCATGCATTGCAATCAGTCCAGCCAGACCACGTCTTGGGGTTTGTGATGCGTGTGAATGCAGTTTGTTCAGTTTGGACACATTTTTGCATAATAAATGCCTCTCAATCACTCTCAATTTAGGGACGCACCAGATAAAATAAGAAGCTGCTATCTGAATGTTTTGTTCACTGCACTTTGATGATGATACTTTGCATTGTAGCTGAGGGAATCTCTGTGAATGTCAATCATGACTTAAGGGCACCTTGAGTGTCTGAGGTCAGCTACCTTTACTATCTGATTTTCACTTCCATATTCAGTTTAATGCTGCACTGTAGAAAACACAGAGTGCAATGAAGAAAGTTGCAGCTACGCCAGATACTGACCTTTGCTAGCAGAATGCAGTCAAGCACTGCTGCATCATCTGAAGATTGGCTGCTTATTGCCTTCTTCATTGCTTGACTTTAAGTAACACAAATACATGAGTGTAACTTCTTCAGATTGCTGTCAATAACAAACTACAAACACTAGTGCCCACGTGGTAAACTGGCAGCTCTCCAGCTACAGTTCTTTTTTCATTTTCCAATTGACAATATGTATTGATAGCGTGAAGTAAAATGGCATATGTGGTGTAAAAAGGATTGTATCCATAGATGGATCATTTGCTACTCACCGATTGGGATGGAGGAGATCTGAGTGTAGATATCTAGCATGCGGTTTCCATCCACATCCACCAGGTAGTTCCCTCTGCTCTCGTCATAGTTACAGAAGAAGTTGATTGCACCAACATTCTGAGAATAGACATGTTCTGTATTAAGCACATTATTCAGAATTCAGTCCTCCTGTATTAACTTGGCAGGAGACACACAAGCACATACGCCTGCCATGCGACACACAAATAATCACACTGTGGGAATAAAAAGTCCAACATTTTGGTGACTGTTACCTAGAGATGTTCTATTATTCTAATCTGTGTTTCAGGATCATGATTTGCTGAGCTTTGCTCAAAGAGTTTAGACACATAGAAGCTGCTAATCTCTCTCACACACCTCACCTGAATGTCTCCCAGCTGCTTTGTGAGCTCCTACAGAAGAAAAAAAACTCAGTTATAGCTGAAGTAAGGATAGAGTGGTAATTTGCGTGAGTGCGCTTGTGTGTTACTTGTGATCGTGTTCCAGGAACTGAAGTCTTCATGGAGGGTCCATCATAGTCAAACTCCACCTGGGTCTTTGGTGCGGCCTTACTGACATATCGACAACCTGGTGGAAGGAACAGAGAAAACAATAATATACATTGTAATATTCATGTAATGTGTTTATGTAACTTTGTAATACTGTTCATTCTGTACACATGACATCTATTGCATCTGTCCATCCGGGGAGAGGGATCCTTCTCTGTTGCTCTCCTGAAGGTTTCTTCCCTTTTTTGCCCGTGAAAGGTTATTTTTGGGGAGTTTTTCCTGATCCGATGTGAGGTCCTGGGACAGGGATGTCGTATGTGTACAGATTGTAAAGCCCTCTGAGGCAAATTTGTAATTTGTGATATTGGACTATACAAAATAAACTGAATTGAATTGAATTGAAATAATGATCTACACACACTTAGACAGAGAGTGTGTTTACTGTACATTCTGCTACTATCCCAGCTATGATCAGGGTGTTGGTTATGTACATGTTAACATAATTTATTAGTTTGTAGGGTTGGAACAAAATATCATTATGGAAATATAATGTATTGCTTCCTCTTGCGATATTTAATCAATATCCATCCATCCATCTATTCTCATCCGCATAATCCGGGGTCGGGTCACGTGGCAGCAGACCAAGCAGGCTGAACCAGGCTTCCCTTTCAAAGAAATCAATTTATTTTAACATTTAATATTCAAAGTATTCATTAAATATCTTGTTTTTGATTACCAAAAATCATTATTTTAATGTTTCCTTCCCTAATTTTGTTAAAAAAATCTTATTTTAGCTGTGATTGGAACCAAAGAATTACACATTTAATATTTGAAATGTTTATTTGTCACTTTGTCACACTCACACAACATACACTCTTGGTACTCTCCCTCTTCACTTGGCCCTCCTGTCTGATGTCCTCATGTGGCTGGGTGGTGGCAGTGTTTATTTTTTAACCCACATCTTCTCATTGCCTCTATAATATGCATTTGGAGGTGGGGCGTGCCCTCCATGCGCCTCTTCATATGTGGCATGACAAGCTCTTTGCCCAGCTCCTTGATGAATAGCTGCAGTGCATTGGTCACACCACCCATGTACTCAGGGTGCTGTGCAGTGCAGTTGCTGGAGGCATTGAGGGTGGCAACATCCAGCACATTGTGCCAGAGCACCATGGGCCACCTCCATGTTCTCTGCTTGCATGTGTAGGTGCAAACCATCTGATCCGTTGTGTCCACTCCTGATGTTGTTCGGTTGGAGTACTGGATCACTTCTGGTTTCTTCTTCACAGTTTCATCCACTGCTCTGTTGTCATGTGGTACTCAGGAGGACAACACCTTCCCTTTTTCATCACATAACTCACCACGGTCATGTTGGCACTGAATCCAAATTTGGATCTATGCTTCTCCCTCGATTTGGATGGCTTCATGACAGGCGTATGTCCGGCTTGTTCCCCACAATTTTAAGGTTCTTCTCAATGAGCTTGTACATTGGATTTTGCAGTGGATCCAGAAACAGCTCCTGCAGGGCCACGTCCCAGCTCGTGTCCCCCCTGCAAGGAGGGTCAAACCAATTAAGGCCATGACTTCTACTTTATCAACGCATCTCCACTCCTTCTCTTTTGTTTCGTCCCTCTAAATTGGTGAATTTCAGAACCTCTTCAATGATGTTGTCACCGATAAACAAATCCCAGACATCTTTTGGTGAAATGGTTGTTGAACCAGATGCAGGTCCTGGGCAGCTCCTCAGGATGTTGTGGATGATGTCATCTACGAGAGCTGGATTTCTAGACATGCCCACAACTCCAGCTTGACCCTGTGGTACATAGTCTAGGTCATCACCATCAGAGATCTCAGACTCAGAATCAGGATCAAGAATTGCTGCATCTTCCTCATCTTGTTCTTCATGTAGCATCTCTATGACCATTTCAGCTTTAAATCTGTAATGACTGCGAAGAGCCATACTAAAACACTGTGGATAAAGAAAATAAGTTGATCAAGTATACAGTTCCATTTCAAGTTTTATTTTGTTGACCTAGCTGACATTAGCTATCTCGACTAGAATGTCATGTTGACCTAGCTATTGTTAGCTAGAATTGACCTAAATAACATGAGCTAACATTAGCTAGCTACTATATAATATGTTAACAGCTAGCTAATACTATTGGACATATTTAACTTTCCCATCAGTAATGGATGTCAATGTGAAGTAATGTTCAAATATTATGTGCAGTTATCTTTTCAAAAGATATCAAATATTTTAGGTAAAACAATTGTAAAATAAGACTTACGTGAATCAGATGTGCAAAAGCAGCTCGTTCTGTAGTTCTGACAAGTGTGGCAAACATTTAAAAATGAAAGGTTCCTATCAAATTCACACTTGCATAAATGGGTTGTAACAAGTTATACGCTGTCACATGCAGGTTTCTTCCCCCAGCACCAAAGGATGAAGCACAAACAGGGATATGATTCATAATATACTTTATTACTCTCTCGGCTGTGCCTCTGCTCCTCTCTCTCTCTCGAGCCTCTAACTGTATGCCCCATATATAGGGCAGAGACACTCAGGCCTTGATTCCCTGCAGCTGAGGGCAATTAGGCCTGTTCCCGGCACCTGTTCCCTGAACCACTCCCCCACACCCCTCCGCAGCTGAGCATAACCACGCCCCAGCCACCACATGGGTCATTTTTGACAAAATGAAAATAATGATTTAGGGTACTCCTCCTATGAATCGCCACCTTAACGTGGTGGAGGAGTTTGAGTGGCTCAGTGATCCTGGGAGCTATGTTGTCCGGGGCATCAGCCCCTGGTAGGGTCTCCCAAGGCAAACAGGTCTCGGGGGAGAGCCCAGACTAAGAGCGGTTCAATAAACCCTGATGATAAGCAGCCCACGGACTGAAGCTACCTTGCCCGGACAAGGGAAACCGGGGCACCCTCCCGGAGCCAGACCCAGGAGGGGAGCTCGTCGGCGAGCGTCTGGTGGCCGGGCTTTCGCCCATGGGGCCCGGTCGGGCTCAGCCCGAAAAAACATCATGGAGCAGCAGTCACCCTGTGGACCCACCACCCGCAGGGAAAATTATCGGGGTTGGGTGCTATGTAGACCGGGCGGCGGGCCAGGCGGGAGACCTGGGCGGGCCGATCGCTGGCGGCATAGACTAGCTCTAGGGACGTGGAACGTCACCTCACTAGCGGGGAAAGAGCCGGAGCTGGTGCAAACGTGTAGTGAGGGTGAACTGGGAACGTCTGGCAGAGGATCCTGTCCGGGAGGTCTTCAACTCCCACCTCCGGAAGAATTTCTCACAAATCCCGAGGGAGGCTGGGGACATGGAATCCGAGTGGACCTTGTTCAAAGCCTCTATTGTGGACGCGGCTGCTCGGGGCTGTGGCCGGAAGGTCATCGGTGCCTGTCGTGGCGGCAACCCGAGAACCCGGTGGTGGACACCGGGGTTGAGGGAAGCCGTCAAACTGAAGAAGGAGGCCTTTCGGGCCTGGCTGGCCCAGGGGTCTCCTGAAGTAGCTGACAGGTACCGGCGGGCCAGAAGGGCTGCAGCGGCGATGGTCGCGGAGGCTAAAACTCGGGCATGGGAGGAGTTCGGGGAGGCCATGGAGAAGGACTTTCGGTTGGCCTCAAGGAAGTTCTGGCAAACCATCCGACGGCTCAGGAAGGGAAAGCAGGGTCTACCCCAGGCTGTTCTCAGCAGGGGGGGGGGAACTGCTGACCCGGACTGGGGACATCGTCGGGCGGTGAAAAGAGCACTTTGAGGAACTCCTAAACCCAGCCAACGTGTCCCCCGGAGAGGGGGCAGCGCTATGGGGTGGATTCACCCATATCCCTGGCAGAGGTCACAAAGGTAGTCAAAAAGCTCCTTGGTGGCAAGGCGCCAGGGGTGGATGAGATCCGCCCTGAGATGCTGAAAGCGCTGGACATTGTTGGGCTGTCTTGGTTGACACGCCTTTTCAGTGTCGCATGGGGGTCGGGAACAGTGCCCATGGACTGGCAGACCGGGGTGGTGGTTCCCATCTTCAAGAAGGGGGACCGGAGAGTGTGCTCGAACTATCGTGGTATCACACTGCTCAGCCTCCCGGGAAAAGCTTATGCCAGGGTGCTGGAGAGGAGGCTCCGACCGCTTGTCGAACCTCAGATTCAAGACGAACAGTGCGGATTCCGTCCCGGTCGTGGAACAGTGGACCAGCTCTTTACCCTCGCAAGATTACTGGAGGGGTCCTGGGAGTTTGCCCAACCAGTTTACATGTGCTTTGTAGACCTGGAGAAGGCTTTCGACCGGGTCCCTCGGGGGGGTTTGTGGGGGGTGCTCCGGGAGTATGGGGTGCCGGACCCGTTGGCACAGGCCATCCGATCTCTGTACACCTGCAGTAGGAGCTGTGTTCGTCTCCTCGGTAGTAAGTCAGACACGTTCCCGGTGGGTGTTGGCCTCCGCCAGGGCTGCCCTTTATCACCGGTCCTGTTCGTGACCTTCACGGACAGGATATCTAGGCGCAGCCAGGGGGCGGAGAGGATCCGGTTCGGGAGTCTCGGGATTGCCTCTCTGGTGTTTGCGGATGATGTGGTTCTGTTTGCCTCCTCGGACCGTGACCTCCAGCTTTCACTGGGGCGTTTTGCAGCCGAGTGCGAAGCGGCAGGGATGAGAGTTAGCACCTCCAAATCTGAGACCATGGTGCTCTGCCGGAAACCGGCGGATTGCTCCCTCCAGGTGGGGGCAAACTGCCTACTCCAAGCGAAGGAGTTCAAGTATCTCGGGGTCTTGTTCACGAGTGAGGGTAAGGTGGAGCGGGAGATCGACAGGCGGATCGGTGCGGCTGCAGCAGTAAAACAGGCGCTGTACCGGTCCGTCTTAGTGAAGAGGGAGCTGAGCCGGAAGGCAAAGCTCTCCATTTACTGGTCGGTCTACGTTCCAACCCTCACCTATAGTCACGAACTCTGGGTCGTGACCGAAAGAACGAGATCTCAGATACAAGCGGCCGAAATGAGCTTCCTCCGTAGGGTGGCCGGGCTCAGCCTTAGAGATAGGGTAAGGAGCTCGGACATCAGGGGGGAGCTTGGAGTCGAGTCGCTGCTCCTTCGTGTCGAAAGGAGTCAGCTGAGGTGGTTCGGGCATCTAGTCAGGTGTCCCATTAGAGGTTTTCCGGGCACGTCCAACTGGTAGGAGGCCCCGGGGAAGACCGAGGACACGCTGGAGGGATTATATCTCCCGGCTGGCCTTGGAACGCCTCGGGATCCCCCAGAATGAGCTGGAAAGTGTTGCGGGTGAGAGGGAGGCCTGGGTCGGCCTGCTGAACTTGCTGCCACCGCGACCCGACCCCGGATAAGCGGGTGATAATGGATGGATGGATGGATGGATGGATTTAGGGTAATCAAAAACAATATATTTTAATGATTACTTTGTAATGTTAAATGATTTAATAAATAGATTTAAAAAATATATAGCAAAGAAACACAGCCATGCATGAAATAACATGTGAAATGAATACGTTTCATTTTGGACCCATGTTGTGCCTTAGAAGGGTAGTGATACAAAAATGATTTTTATTAAAAAAGTACGAAAGGACAAATTAAAATAAGAATTTGCGATGATCAAAAACAAGTTAATTGAGGAATTCATGGAATTCTGAATGATGAAATTAATTTATTGCAAAGATATTTACAATTACAACGCCGTCGGGTCACTTTTGATTTGTGTTGTGTATCAAAGGGTTAATCAATATACTGCAGCCAAATATCGATATTGTTATTAAAACATGCAGGAGCTCTAAACTGGCCTATTGATGATTGGCAGGAGAGATGACCTTTGAGACGTCACTCAGTCGGCAATCTCTGAGGAGCCAGAACATTTATAACAGCTTCCTGATTCAGGTCAGTAAAACATTTCTACTGATTACAATATGCTGATAATATACAGAATATATATATAATATACTAAGTAAAAAGTAACTTAGAAATAAAGTTTGAAATCAGTGAGGTAGCAGGGCTCTACATTCAAGCAAGGCATACAATATGTATTATAAAAAACATTGGAATAATTTTGCCTGTTCTGCTTTCCCAGAGGCGCTTTAAATTTAGACTTTAAGACCAATTCAGGTACATCAAAAAGGACACAGCCCGTTTTAGAGAAAATAATTTAAAAAAAAATATTTAACAGTTTTAAAAGGAGACAAAAAAAAGACAAGAAAATGAATTACAATGGAAGCAAAGCCACGGAGCATTTAGTAAAGGACAGCTATGCACACAGTTCTACGAACACTTCTAGGTAAAGCTACAAGACGACATTAGAGCAAGTCCACATCAGGACCTGGTGAAACGGTACTAAAAGAATGCATTCCAAAGGATTTCATTTAAATTGAAGAGTGTTGGATTTACCTGGAGCACTGAGCCACAGATTTTTCTGCAGGGAGAGAGCAAACTGACGGCTGATCAAGGAGGACGCCATGACAAAGCTGTCCAGAGACAGGATGAAGTGTGAGGGAGAGGCAGTGAGAGGCCTCAAGGTCTAACTTCACCAGGTCACCTAGTGAGAGGGAGAGAGGGAGTGTGTGCGTTAAAGAGGCACTTAGCTGAGACTATGCCCTTTGTTGTTGATCTTAGTTGTCAAATTGACACCGCAGTGCATTGACTTATAATATAATTACTGCTTTGTGCCTTTTTAGGGGGAGTGCATTCACAGATATGTGAATGCACTCCCCCTAAATGTATCACAGCTGATTGTCTATCAAGTATCCAATTATAGAAGAATCACTGTATCATGATAGTATGGTATCGTGAGTTACTCTTATGTGTCTTTGAGTATCTTAAAAAGCGCTATATAAATTAAATGGATTATTATTATAATCAGAAGAACAATATTTATATAGGACCTTTCAAAGCAGTTCCCAAAGGGCTTTAATAGACAAAGCAAATAAACAGAAAGCTAAACAAAAGCAAGATAAGCTAAGGTCTAATTTAAACAGAGCTAAAACAGATGCAATAAACAACAAAAAGAGCTTTTGGCTTTCATTATATTTTGGCTTTCAAGTAGAAGTAAATCATATGTGTTCCATTTCAGGCTTTCGATTGGGCTGCAGCTGGTGTGACAGCCATATTACTAATATGAATGAATCAATAACTATTCCTAGTAACTCTTGAAAATGTAAGGAAGAAATGCGTAGAGTGCAGGCAAAATAGGGTCTGTCTGCTCTCTCTTCTAAGCTCTTATGTAATACTGGCAGCAGAAACAGGATCATTCTAGATAGCTGCTTTCAAACAGCAAAGGAAACCCTGACCCTGCAGACGCACGCACCCATGACACACACACACACGCACGCACATGAGCTGTTTCTTGGCAACACCTCGTGAACTGGATGAAACTGGTTTAGAGAGTGAGAGTTACACAAGACTGCATCTTCATATGCCTGGAAGGGGGGGAGGGGTATAGTAATGGAGGACAGCTGAAGGGACGCAGGGACTTTAAACTGGGATGATCTGGAGTCAAAGCACAAAGAGAAGACAACAGCAATAATGCCTGCTGGAATACTTGAGCTGGGAGTGAGTTGAGTGATCATAACCATAGATACCTTCATGAAAAAATACTTTATACAGGAAAAATGAAATCCTGTACCTGTACCCTGGACCCCTTTCCCACTGCTCTGCTCAAGTCACATATCCCCACTCTCAGTCCTTTCATCACCAAGGTTGTTAACCTTTCCCTTCAGTCTGGCTATGTCCCACCTACTCTCAAGGTTGCTGTCATCCGTCCCCTTCTCAAGAAGCCCACCCTGGACCCGGAGGTTCTAGCCAATTACAGACCTATCTCCAACCTTGCTTTCCTGTCCAAGGTGTTAGAGAAGGTAGTCACTTCTCAACTTCAGAACCACCTCAAACACAACAACTTGTTTGAAAAGTTTCAGTCAGGATTTCGTTCAGCCCACAGCACTGAAACGGTTTTGCTCAGGGTTACGAATGACCTGCTGATGACAGCCGATGCAGGATCACCCTCACTCCTCATCCTCCTGGACCTGACTGCTGCATTTGACACAGTGGATCACACTATCCTCCTAGAGCGCCTCTACACCACTGTTGGACTATCAGACTCTGTGCTCAAGTGGTTTCAGTCCTACCTTTCTGGCACAACTGAATATGTGTCACTGGGAAGATGCAAGTCCAGACTGCTCCCAGTCTCCTGTGGTGTTCCGCAAGGGTCGGTCCTCAGCCCTATCCTATTCATTATTTACATGCTCCCCCTCGGTCGTGTCATCAGCAGACATATGATGTCCTTCCACTGTTATGCTCACGACACACAGCTTTACATAAAAACTACCCCAAGCCCCTCTGCAGCCATTTCATGTCTCACCGCCTGTCTTGGGGAGATAAAGACATGGATGAGCAACAACTTTCTCAAATTAAACAATAGCAAAACTGAAGCCCTCCTTGTTGGCACTCCACACCAGGTTCAGTCATCCTCCATAACTCATCTTACCTTCGACGGTCAAGTCATACCCCTCTCCTCCACAGTCACTAATCTGGGATATAGGTTTGATCCTCACCTGACCTTTAATGACCATATAAAACACCTGTGCAAAACCTCCTTTTATCTTTTATCTCAAAAACAACCGGGCGACCGGGCCTTTTGCTCAGCAGCGCCCCGCTTATGGAACAGTCTCCCTGACCATCTAAGGGCAACACAGACACTGGACTCTTTTAAGACTGGCCTAAAAAACATTTTATTCAGGAAGGCGTTTGTGACTTTAAGTTGAGTTTTATGACTTGTGTCAACTATTACTTTTTTATTATAGTTAGTTTTAACTATGTACTGGCTCTGTGCCTTACAAATATAATGCATTGTTATTTATTAAGAACATGATTTTAATTATTGATTATCAAATACTGGTGTTCATCATTCAAGTTCTTGTGTACAGTGACGATGGGAAGATGTGTCTCGCCTGGCTATTGAGACAAAATACTGACTAATGCTAGAAAATAATGAGTTCATATACATACAAGTGTGTTTAGCATACGATGACAAAGGGGCACAATTTCAGACTGTTTCTCCAGGAAGTGTTGCACTCATTTGCGCACATCATAAGTGACAGTCAGTTAAGTAAAACATTTTTAAAAAGAGCTTGAGAGAAGTTCAAACACGGCATATCCCCCCCTCCCCCATCATCATCCCCTTTATTTCACAGCTAAAAGAGTCCATTTCCCATGATTCCCCTGAATTAAAACTAAAAGAATGAAATATCCTCATAATGCAGAGAAACAAGTGATGGCAAAACATCAGACAGCTATAGATATTTACCCAGAAGACCCAGTCACAGAAACACATCCCACATATCTGTGTGTTGGAATGGAATGATTTTTAGAAATCATGTCTCTACATCTCAACTACGTCAGTGAAGGTGACTGAAAACAAGAATAGTAGAACACATGTTGGTCATATATTGATCAGAATAAAATGAGATAATATAGAATGAGACTTAGTTAAAGCCTCTACCTTATTCTGAAGAACAAAAAGCTTAGGCGACACGCACGCACGCACACAAAAACCCTTCTTCTGTTCCTGAAGGCCGTGGATCCGTTAAGGTCATACTCCCACAAAACAATGTGACTTTGACAAGTACGACTAGATTAATTATCAACAGCCAGACAATTCATTAAGCTTTCCTGTTGCCTTTCAACAATTACCTATTAATTATAAATTACAAAAGTTAACTACAAAACAAGTAATCATAATGACAGGAATATACAGCCTGGTAAAATCAGACATGGTCTACAGCTCCATGGGCTTTCAAAATCATCCAATATGGAAAATGCAATCGATCCTTTCTGGAAAATTACTGAATAGAATTCAAATAGGAAAACCCACAGGGTTTTAATAACAGTAAAGAATAAAAAATAAAAACAAATACATGACAGAAACTGTCCTGCCTGCTGCCTTTCTGCCTAAAACCGGTCTGGGACGGTGAAATCTGCCGTCCCGTCCTCCAGTGACCTGAAATTGCATTGACAAAAAGAGCGTTGCGTAACCACGGCAGCAGTGTGGCCCTATCAAACTCCACAGCCAGCATTTGATTGACATAACATCGTTTGTGACAGAGACAGAGAGGTTTTATATTTTCTCCTAGTACACACTGATAGAGGTAAAGGATCTAGAAAAAAGAACTTGACCAGGAGACCGGATTACAATGTAGACACATGGGAGGAGAACTGCGAAATAACTGAATGAACAGACTGATTTAGAGTTTCTCAAGCTTGGGGTCGACCCTAATGTGCAGATGGAGTTGTTGCTGGAGCTTTCTGACACATTCAATCAATCGAATCAATTTGTTTTAAAAATGCTTTACATACACCAGCATTCCCATATGATCAGTTCAGAGCTTCTTTCACGCTCCTGAAAAGAACAAAGATATGCTGGATCTTTTTATACAGCTTTTGATTCTCTACTTTACTGTTTGGGGACCTCAGGTGGAGAGATGGTTTAGTTTAAGCCTCTGGTAGCTGGCAATACATGTCAGGTCACTAACTAAGTGGAGCACTATGCAACACCTGTTCCTTACAAAGAGAAAATACACAGAGAAAGAGGGTCCTTTCCATCAGAGGAGGTGGTTGCTTTGGCCAAGCTGAAGGCCCAGTCTGCCAAGTCACGGATAAATGCAAGAATCCAGTTTGTGGACTAATAGCACTGTGCATGAGCGAAAATAAAGTGTGGATGTCTCAAACATGTGGTCATGCAGGTTCCTGCATGAACGGTGCCTAAAACATCACCTATACCATAATAATCCCAGAACTTCCACTCACTCTTGTGCTATTTGAAAGTTTACAGGAATATAACCTGTAGACAATGGGCCTAGTCAATGGTCAAACATGTCATCCTAACATGCGTGTTCAAGCTTTTTAAATTCTTGGGATCATTATTGTTTTTTTATCCAATCAAATACATAAATTAAAATATTAGAAACTGAGCTACTTTGACACTAATGGCAAAGAGTCCCTCAATGTCTCTTAATAGTGTGAGACTTTATTTTAGAGTAATAACGTCAGTTAACCTTTTTAGCTGCTTTAAGGAGCTCCAGGCAGTCACCTCCCTTCCTAGAGGTTTAGTCCAATTCAGAATGTTATCATAGCAAGGATGATGAGAGTGCCTCCTCTCACAGGCTGCTTCACTGAAGTCTTAATTAAAGACAGGACTTTTTATTTAGTTTTATCCATTCATCCACACTGCTTGAATGAGCAGAAACATTGTTTTAATAGACTGATTTTAGATGAGAAGAGTCTTTTTTCATCGTAAAATTACTTAAATATATTACCGTTGTGCAAAAATTACTTTGCCAGTAGAATTAAATTGTTTTACAAGATGTTTCGTACTTCTTCCCCAGAGTCTTTGTGCTTTCTCGCCTCACAGGTTTCCATGTGTCTGGAGCCGGTCCTGCCTCCTGGGTCCTGCCTCTTGCCATGGCCCTGCTGACGCTCACCTTCTCTATCTCCTTCTGTATGAATTCATGCACCATTAATGCGCATTACTAACTTTACTCCTTTTCTGGAGTCTTTGTGCTTTCTCTCCTCACAGGTTTACATGGATCATGGTTACATCTGGACCCTGGTCCTGCCTGACACTTTCCGCTATGATCATTGTTATTATTAGTTGCATTGCAATTAGTATTGTCAATACCAGTACTGCTTTTATTATCATTATTATTCTACTATATCTATTGTTGGTAGTTGTAACTTTTTCATCATGCCTACTACTCTCATTATATTAATTATTTATGTCATATGCATTGACTGTGTTGTAACTGTTACGTTGTTCTTTCTGCACACATGACATCTATTGTACCTCTGTCCATCTTGATGGAGGGATCCTCCTCTGTTGCTCTCCTGAAGGTTTGTTTTTCCTGATCCGACAGAGGATGCCGTATGTGTACAGATTGTAAAGCCCTCTGAGGATAATTGGTAATGTGTGATTTTGGGCTAGACAAAATAAATGTAATTTCATTTCATTGAATTGGCGCCCATCGGCTCCTGAAACATCATGGTCAAACCATTCTTTCAACATGACTTGTCATGTATATTTATTAATGCAAATGTTCCATCTTTAAGCAGGGTGATAGGGGCACTCATGGATACTGCTCACTAATCTACCGCTATTCAGGCTGACTTGTAAATCTGCATGGTACCTATAGCAACCACTCGTCACTTCCTCTCTTTTAACATCCAATGCTAACGAACCTGGCCTCACCTTTTGTTACTTAATCCAAATGGATTTGTGTATACATACATCTGTATAGCCTCACAAAACAACATTTAGTAACAAAGCAAATTTAAGGCAGCTATGCTTATTTTCACACTGAGGATCTTGTGAAGGAGTTGTCAACGGTAAATGGACTTGCATTTATACAATGTCAGCATTCATCCATTGACACTTTATTGTTACATTCTTCCTTTAAATACTTGAACCCAGAACTGTTCTGCTTTCTATTATTTTGTCTTTTGCCAGTTTGTGTCTACTTTACATTCACAGAGTACCACAGAATTGATGTAGCGTGAGCCTACTTGGCCTGTGTGTAGTAAAAGAATGTGGAGGCTTTTTGAACTTCTGGAGAGGGCTGCACCTGTAACAACATCCTGTCGGCTGAGTGAAAAGAATGCATTCAATTCCTCACCTTGCTGTTGTCCAACGTGGGTCCAGAGACCTGGAGGAGTCCAGAACTGAGTTTCAGGGGCCCTGGAACAAAAAGAACAACAACTACTCTTAAACCAGCGTTTACTGATAGTATCAAAAATACACTTCTGAACACATGTATTTACTGTGGTTATTACTGCTGAGTGCTGAGTTAACTAACGCTGCTCTTACACGAAAGGTGAAATATGCTGAGTGGTCAATGTGAGGAGTAATGCGACTGATTAGCATTCAAACGAGTTCATTTGTTTAGAAGGATGTCTGTTGGGCATATCTGGTGTGCTGCAAAATCTGGTTCCGACTAGATCCGGCCGGCTCACACACTAGACATCACGTTTCATCAGAGTTATGGATTCTATCAGTGAGCTGACATCGCAGTCATAAAGTCACATTACTTTGCGATTGTGATGTCAACACCGATGCTTCTTCCACTGCTTCCCTGACATGGACGCTGTCGAACGGCGCGCATCCCGACGCTCTGACGGTTCAACAGCACGAGCACCTGCCGCCGGGAACGAGTGAGCGTCAATGCGACAGGCAGCGATTTGATCCTGACAAGTCTCTCCTGCGGACACGGTCGTTCATGAGCCGTGGTGCGATGAGGTCCTACACTTACCGAGGATCCGGAGTCGGCAGCACAGAGGGATGACTGTTGGACAGCAGGAGAGAGTGTGAGCGTGTGTGTGTGTGGTGATGAGCAGCCAGGCCACCGGCTTTCTCTACAGGAGGAGGGGCTTATTCTGATTGGCTCGCTGGCTGGCTGGCTGGCTGGCCTCTAGTGGAGTTTTTTTTAACAAAGCTTTATTTGCATTTAGACACAAAGCACGTGATGGTAAACTCGTTTTCACCATTGCTCTTTGCATTCGGTGGCTTTGAGAATCCGACTTAAGAGTATCAACACATGTACATACAAATCCCAGGAAAACTGAGCATATAGTCACTTACGTCAGACTAATCCAGATTGAGTGGGAAACTGGAGTGAAGTTGTCGTATAAACAGTCATGAAGGACACATCTACCTGATAGATTCGAAAACAGTGCCAAGGGGAGTCGAGAAGGTTCCCTGCTTATCAGACAAGATGTCCTGGGCCCTATTTCTAGTACCTGGCTAACGCAGTTAGCTGGATAATTTTCAGGATAAGATTAGTCAGGCTTTTTGGTTCCACAAAGCAAGTTTGGCAAAATCACCATAGCAACACATCCAGAAATATGGATAAGCTTGCAGCTCCCTTCATCAGAGATCCCATTGATGAAGGAGTGATATTAGTTAGATTAGCGTTTTATAGGGAGAGAGTTCTTCGAGATCGTCAAGATCCTTTATCACGTCATGATGACTTCCTATACGAGCGCTATCCATTCTGCCCACAAGGAATTTCTATCTGAATTTTTAGAGTTTTTATCAAGTTCAGTCCTTAAAACTGATAAGGTTATTATTGTAGGAGATTTGAATATTCATGTGGATGTTGATAATAATTGCCTTAGTGCTGCATTTATCTCATTGTTGGACTTGATTGGCTTCTGTCAGAGAGTACAGAAACCCACTCACTGCTTTGGCCACACCCTCAACCTTGTTCTTGCATGTGGCATTGACATTGAGCATTCCCACAGAACCCTCTTCTGTCAGACCATTACCTCATAACTTTTGAGTTTATACTCCCGGAGTGTACACCGTTAGTCAAAAGTTTCTACACCAGATGTCAATCTGACAGTGCTGTAGCTAAATTTAAAGAAGTGATTCCTTCTGCATTTGATTCAATACCACGTCTCAATGTGACGGAGGACTTCTGTGCTAACTTTAGTCCATCCCAGATTGATCATCTTGTCGATAGTGCTACAGGCTCACTGAGAATGACACTAGACTCGATAGCCCCACTGAAGAAAAAGACGGTGAAGCAAAGGAGGTTTGCTCCCTGGTAATAACCCTCAGACCCGCAAACTAAAGCAAACATCACGAAAGCTTGAAAGCATTTGGCGTTCCACCAATCTGGAAGAATCACACTTAGTTTGGCGAGAAAGTCTTAAAACATAAAAAGGCCCTCCGCAATGCCAGAGCAGCCTATTACTCATCAGTAATAGAGAAAAATAAGAACAACCCCAGGTTTCTCTTTAGCACTGTAGCCCGGCTGACAGAGAGTCACAGCTATGTGGAGCCATGTATTCCTATAGACCTCAGTAGTAATGACTTCATGAACTTCTTCAATGAAAAGATTTTAACTATTAGAGGCAAGATTGATGATCTCTTGCCCTCAACCAGTGCCGATCTGTCCTCAAGTGGAGTGGCCTTGGAAACGGCTGTATGCCCTGGTGTTTATTTGGATGGCTTTTCTCCCATCAACCTTGACCAATTCTCTTCAACGGTTTCTACTTCTAAACTGTCTACCTGTCGTCTCTTGGACCCCATCCCAACAAGGCTGCTAAAAGACGTGTTGCCTTTAATTGGCACCTCTCTGTTGGATATTGTTAATGTGTCTTTGCTAACAGGCCATGTACCACATTCCTTAAAAGTAGCTGTAATTAAACCTCTCCTGAAGAAGTCCACTCTTAATCCAGAGGTGTTGGTTAACTACAGACCAATCTCTAACCTTCCCTTCCTCTCTAAGATCCTAGAGAAAGTAGTCGCAAATCAGTTGTTTGACTTTCTACATTAAAATAGTTTATTTGAGGAGGTTTCAGTCAGGATTTAGAAAACACCACAGCACAGAGACAGCAGTGATGAAAATTACAAATGACCTCCTAATTGCATCAGATAAAGGACTCATCTCTGTACTTGTTTTGTTAGACCTTAGTGTAGGTTCAACACCATTGATCATGACATCCTATTACAGCAGGGGTCTCAAACTCCTGGGGGCCGCTATAGGTAGAGTCTGGGTGAGGCTGGGCCGCATCAAGTATTAAAAAAAAAAAGTATAACTGATCCAATCTTCTCAATCTTTATTAATAACAATTTAGAACATGAATGAGCATGAATGAACATGAACGGCTCTGCAGAACATGAACGGTTGAACAGGTTCTTCAGAACATGGGCTTCTCTTGTCTATTCCTTGCTGCCACAGACCTGGCAGTGCTTCCTCTCACACAGCTGAGCCACATTTGGCTTGAGGGAGTAAAAAGTAGGATGGGAGCCAGAGCCTTCAGTTATCAAGCTCCTTTTTTATGGAACCAGCTTCCACTTTCAGTCCGGGAGGCAGACACAGTCACCACATTTAAGAGTAGACTTAATACTTTCCTCTTTTAATAGTTCTTATAGTTAGGGTTGAATCAGGTTTGCCCTGGTCCATCCCTTAGATATGCTGCTATAGGCTTATAGGCTGCTGGGGGATGTTTTAGGATGCACTGGGCACCTACCTCATCTTTTCTCTCTACTTATTGATGAATTTACATCTCTCCATTGCACCTTACTAACTCTGCTTCCTCCTCGGAGTCTTTGTGACTTCACGTCTCATAGGGTCCATTGGACCTGGCTGTGTCTGATGCCTCCTGCCTGGTGAGTCGGCCTCCTGCCTTGGCTCTGCTGATGAAAAATTGTAGAATGTATTCTAACCTGACTCCTTTTGACACAAAGGTGTAGCGCCTCAACTCCAAGTTCCCTCCTGATGTCCGAGCTCCTTACCGTGTTTTCACATCAGCAGGGCCATGGCAGGAGGGGCAGGAGGCCGGCCCACCAGGTATGAGGCATGCGAAAGAGGCCAGACCAATGAGGTCGGCCTTTGAGGAAGGAGGCACAGAGAAGGAGGCAGGGCCATTGGGAAGGAGGCCGGGTCCAGGCCAGAAGTTGGATGCAGGAAGCAGGAGCAAGGACCCAGGACCAGCTTCAGACACATCCAGGTCCAATCGACCCTATTGGACACGACTGAGCCTCCCGGGGAAAGCTTATGCCAGGGTGCTGTAAAGGAGGCTCTGACCATTTGTCAAACCTCAGATTCAAGAGGAGCAGTGCGGATTCCGTCCCGGTCGTGGAACAATGGACCATCTCTTTACCCTCGCAAGACTACTGGAGGGGTCCTGGGAGCCAAACCAGTCAGAAGGCGTTTTTGTGGGGGGTGCTGCAGGAGTTTGGGATGCCTAAGTAATTAAAATGTATGCTTGTTGAGAAAAGAAGAGCAGCACTAATTATTTTCCTCAGATGCATATGTGATACACTTGTCGTTGGTGTGAGCAATTCATTTTTACTATACAATCATGAGCTTTGAATTGCTCAATTTTTAAGTTGAACATTTTTTTATTTTAAAGGAAGAACAACACAACTCACCATCAGAGTTCAACTCATTTTAAATCATCCATAACTACAGTCAGATTCTGTATTGCTGGCTACGATCCATACCTCAAGAGAGCTCAAAGACAGTCAGTTGCAATTAAAACATCATGGGAGTAAAGATAAAACCAACCATTAACTGTCACATAATCAATTTACTCGTTTTTCTCAAAACAAAATAATGTTTTTATTTCTTTCTTAGTTTGTTCTTTTTGTGTCGATTGGCTGTATTGTTTAATTTATTTTACTATTTTATCAGAGTTTAAATTTACCTTTGCTGTTATTTTTGCCTTGCTTTGTCTATCAAACCACTTGTAAACTTGTTTTTTAATGTAATAATAATAATAATAATAATAATAATAACAATATTATTATTATTATTATTATTATAATGATCGACAGCTCCACCTTTTTTTTCTGACGGAACGGAAGCCATGTTTGTATTTTCAAGTCCGGACGACTTAGAGGGTGCACTAGTTTCAACCTCAGCGACCTATGACTGAGGAGGCGTGTACTGTGCTTTCCACCGATGTTATCTAGCAGGTAAGGCACTTTTTTATTTGCTAAAACCTCTCGCAGCTGCAGATTAGTTTGGTTTGAAACTAGATGAGAACAGTTATGGGACTTCTTGCTACTGTAACTGTGACGTGTTCGGCTTAAATGTAATTATCTAACTATATGCTCATCAGGTTCCTGCAGACATGTTGCGCATATAAAGGAAAGGATCGACCGAGTGTGTTGAAAAAAGGGTATATCGTGATATATAGAAAGCACCAATACAAATTAAATAAAAAGTATATCTACAAGTCAAGCTACGGTAAGATTCATATGAACTGGATGAATATGTACGTTTTGTGCATATACAATACACTTAGACACTACATTTGGATAACGTTCAGGTCATTACAGATTAATTATGATTATGATTAATTATGAAGACAGATGTCACTGAAACATTTCTAGTAGAGGAACACAACAGGCGTTAATTTTTTTGAGACCACTCCCCGTGTAATACACATATCTTACTGCAAAGATCGTTTTTGGTTGATGATCCTCGAAAACAGTGAACATGTAGCCTTCCTCAAGAGGGACTGTGTCGGTCATATCACATGTATCTCTGGAAGTAATAATCAGAATGTCAGTAAATCTGGACTCTATGTTCAGAGACAGTTATTGTATACAATAAAGCACATATTGTATCTATACTGTTGTCCACCTTTGAAACTGAAGTACTTAAACACGCATGAATTATAGGCGGAAAGGGATGTTGTCCCTTTTTTAAAAGTTAATATTTTTACTATTATCAGTTTGGGGGTGGATCCAATATGAAAGTTATAAAAAAAACATTTTCCAAAATGCTGCGAGGCCAATGATATTACTCCCACTCAATTCACTTTTAAGAAATTGAGAAAAACTCTAAATGCAACCAAAAATGTTTCCTGGGCTGGCTTCTTTGACTACAAATACTTTGCTTGGTATTTTCCGCATACATTAAACAAATATAAAAAAAATGTCTTGAACAAGGACAACGAGGACAAGGAGTTGAACAAAATTGCTCAACTTTCTGTCAGGAGAAATTGCAGCTGTCTCTAAGCAGCAGAACATATTAATGGATTGGATTATTATATGATTGAATTAGATTATTGGAACAATCTCGTTAATTCGAACCAGACTTCAGTACTCAGGATAGTTGCGCGTGCCAGTCCTCACATGTATATATACATATGTGTGTGTGTGTATGTATGTATATATATATATATATATATATATATATATATATATATATATATATATATATATATATACATACATACATACATACATACATACATACATACATACATACATACAGAGTGCATCCGGAAAGTATTCACAGCGCTTCACTTTTTCTACATTTTGTTATGTTACAGCCTTATTCCAAAACCCATAATGACAAAGTGAAAACAGTTTTTTGCTAATTTTTGCAAATCTATTAATAATAAAGAACGAAAACATAACATGTACATAAGTATTCACAGCCTTTGCTCAATACTTTGTTGAAGCACCTTTGGCAGTAATTACAGGCTCAAGTCTTCTTGGGTATGATTCCACAAGCTTGGCACACCTATTCGTGGGCAGTTTCTCCCATTCTTCTTTGCAGAACCTCTCAAGTTCCATCAGGTTGGATGGGGAGCGTCGGTGCAAAGCCATTTTCAGATCTCTCCAGAGATGTTCAATCGGGTTCAAGTCAGGGCTCTGGCTGGGCCACTCAAGGACATTCACAGAGTTGTCCCGAAGCCACTCCTTTGTTATCTTGGCTGTGTGTTTCTTAAGTGCTAAATAGGGTTTCACGGTGTTCCGATACTTAAAAAGTACCGCGTTACCAGTACGTTCAAAATGATACGGTTTTGCATATTTTTAGTATCGATACTTTATTAACATAGCGCGCGATCAGAGCGCGCTCTCTGCTCTGCTCTCTTGTCATGCTGCCTGCATGCGTTGACTGCAAGGGGGCGGTGCTGCACAGCGCTCACACAGGCAGCACTGGCCGTTTCTCAATCCAAAGTACGCTGAGTACAGACTTGTGTTCTTTTGGAGTCCGGGAGGACGCAGGACGGTCTTTCTGCAATTGGAACAGCAGTGAACTTGATGACGTGTCAGCTGTTCGTGCTCATGAGTTTACTCCAATTATTCATTGTAAATTAAATATGACAACCCTGCTTTTTTCGTTTTCTTTTAAAATATAATTATTTTATTTTGAATTGTGTGTTTTTTAAATGTGTGTATATGTATATGTATGTGTGTGTGTGTGTGTGTGTATATATATATATATATATATATATATATATATATATATATATATGTGTATGTAATTGCAACCCTCAGTTAGAGGATTTAACTAATAATAATAATAATGAACTCGTTGTGCTCTAAACCTTAATGATATCTCATGTGTAACCGCTACGGAGACATCAGAGCCAGCGGATCGTTTAAAAAAGTCCTGCCGACATCAGGCTGTTCTCGGTGGCCACACTGAGCGCTGACCGCCCGGGGCTGCAGGCTCGCTCAAATCTCCGAAACCGACAACAGATTTGATGCTTAAACTAATAACTTCTCGCCTGAAAACATCCTAAAATTACATTCCGTGACTCAACAACAGTAGTATTTAGAAAAAGTCAACTTTCATTTGAGTATTTTCTCCTCCGCCATTGTTCCCCGTCGCTGATGCAAAATGCATTGTGGGATATTGGCTGTCCAAAGTACGCACAAGTCTCTGGGCGGATCAAGTCACATCCTGGCATTTTTACCGTGCTTTGCGAGAAGCGAACTTTTGAATTGGAACAGTACTTGGGCCGCGACTGACGTTTCACAAGTCCACGAGAACACAAGTACGGACAAGAACGCATATTGAGAAACTGCCACTCTCTCACACAGGGAGACAACATGGCGTTATGTGCGGGCGCATTTGCCGACCGTCCTCGGCTTTTTGAAAAAAAAGATGCCAGAAGTAATATCTGGAAGTACTTTGGCTACGTTACAGATAGTGAAGGAAAGCCCACTGACCTTCAGAGACCCGTTTGCAAAACGTGTTTTAAAGCCACACAGATCAAGGGAGGCAACATGTCAAACATGGCAAAACACCTAGCAGACAGACACCCCGAACTGTTCAAAGAGTTCAAAGAACAACAGTTAAGCAAATGTGATTTATAAACATGATGCACACCCCAATTCAATTCAATTCAGTTTATTTTGTATAGCCCAATATTACAAATTTGCCTCAGAGGGCTTTACAATCTGTACACATACCTCACATCGAATCAGGAAAAACTCCCCAAAAATAACCTTTGACAGGGAAAAAAGGGGAGAAACCTTCAGGAGGAGGATCCCTCTCCCCGGATGGACGGATGCAATAGATGTCATGTGTACAGAATGAACAGCATTACAAAGTTACATAAACACATTACATGAATATGACAATGTATGAATGGAGCTCCAATCCATGAAACAGAAGGAGGTAGAGAGGAGGGGGGGGCGGGGCGCATCAGCAGGGCCAACGCGGGAGGCCGCCTCACCAGGCATCAGACACCACCAGGTCCAATGGACCCTATGAGACGTGAAGTCACAACGACTCCGGGGAGGAAGCAGAGTTAATAAGGTGCAATGGAGAGATGTAAATTCATCCATAAGGAGAGAGAGAAGAGGAGATAGGTGCTCAGTGTATCCTAAAACATCCCCCAGCAGCCTATAAGCCTATAGCAGCATATCAAGGGGCTCGACCAGGGCAAACCTGATTCAGCCCTAACTATAAGCACTATCAAACAGGAAAGTCTTAAGTCTATTCTTGAATGAGGTGACTGTGTCTGCCTCCCGGACTGAAAGTGGAAGCTGGTTCCATAAAAGAGGAGCTTGATAACTGAAGGATCTTGCTCCCATCCTACTTTTTAGGACTCTAGGAACCACGAGCAATATGGTACTACAAGCTCCTTAAGATATGATGGTGAATCACCAATCAAGGCTTTGTAGGTGAGGAGAAGAATTTTAAATGTGATTCTTGATTTCACAGGGAGCCAGTGCAGAGCAGCTAATACAGGAGTAATGTTACATTACATTACATGTCATTTTAGCTGACGCTTTTATCCAAAGCGACTTAAAATCATGTTACATTCATACACTGTAGACACAGCTACAGGGAACAGATCAGGGTTAAGTGTCTTGCTCAAGGACACATCGACTAGGGCAGGGATTGAACCACCAACCCCCTGACTGAAAGACGGACCTGCTAACCACTGACCCACAGTCGCCTAATGTGATCTCTTTTCTTAGTTTTTGTGAGTACACGAGCTGCAGCATTCTGGATCAACTGGAGGGATTTAAGAGACTTATTAGAGCAGCCTGATAATAAGGAGTTGCAGTAATCTAGTCTGGAAGTAACAAACGCGTGAACCAGCTTTTCTGCATCTTTTTGAGACAAGATGTGCCTGATTTTTGAAATTTTACGTAGATGAAAAAATGCAGTCCTTGAGATTTGCTTAACGTGGGAGTTAAAGGACAAGTCTCGGTCAAAGATAACGCCGAGATTCTTTACAGTGGTTATGGATGCCAGGGCAATGCCATCTACAGAAACTACATCACCAGATAATTGATCTCTGAGGTGTTCAGGGCCGAGTAAAATAACTTCAGTTTTGTCTGAGTTTAACATCAGGAAGTTGCAGGTCATCCATGTTTTTATGTCTTTAAGACATTTTTGAATTTTAGCGAGCTGGTTGGTCTCCTCTGGTTTGATCGATAGATATAATTGAGTATTGTCTGCATAGCAATGAAAGTTTATGCAGTGTTTCCTGATAATATTGCCCAAAGAAAGCATATATAAGGTAAATAAAATTGGTCCAAGCACAGAACCTTGTGGAACTCCGTGATTAACGCTGGTGGTCATTGAGGATTCATTGTTTACAAATCGATCTGATAAATAGGATTTAAACCAACTTAGTGCAGTACCTGAAATGCCAATCGACTGATCCAGTCTCTGTAATAGGATGTCATGATCAATGGTGTCGAACGCAGCACTAAGGTCTAATAATACCAGTACGGAGATGAGTCCTTTATCTGATGCAATTAGGAGGTCATTTGTAATTTTCACCAGTGCTGTCGCTGTGCTGTGGTGTTTTCTAAATCCTGACTGAAACTCCTCAAATAAACTATTCTGATGTAGAAAGTCATACAACTGATTTGCGACTACTTTCTCAAGGATCTTAGAGAGGAAGGGAAGGTTAGAGATCGGTCTGTAGTTAGCCAACACCTCTGGATTAAGAGTGGGCTTTTTCAGGAGAGGTTTAATTACAGCTACTTTGAAGGAATGTGGTACATGCCCTGTTAGCAAAGACACATTAACAATATCCAACAGAGAGGTGCCAATTAAAGGCAACACGTCTTTAAGCAGCCTCGTTTGGATGGGGTCTAAGAGACAGGTAGACGGTTTAGAAGTAGAAACCGTTGAGGACAATTGGTCTAGGTTAATGGGAGAAAAGCTATCCAAATATACACCAGGGCATACAGCCGTTTCCAAGGCCACTCCTCTTGATGACAGATCGGCAGTAGTTGAGGGCAAGAGATCATCAATCTTGCCTCTAATAGTTAAAATCTATTCATTGAAGAAGTTCATGAAATCATTACTACTGAGATCTATAGGAATACACGGCTCCACAGAGCCGTGACTCTCTGTCAGCCTGGCTACAGTGCTAAAGAGAAACCTGGGGTTGTTCTTATTTTTCTCTATTACTGATGAGTAATAGGCTGCTCTGGCATTACAGAGAGCCTTTTTTATATGTTTTAAGGCTGTTTCGCCAAACTAAGCGTGATTCTTCCAGATTGGTGGAACGCCATATGCTTTCAAGCTTTCGTGAAGTTTGCTTTAGGTCGCGGGTCTGAGGGTTATACCAGGGAGCAAACCTCCTTTGCCTCACTGTCTTTTTCTTCAGTGGGGCTATCAAGTCTAGTGTCATTCTCAGTGAGCCTGTAGCACTATCGACAAGATGATCAATCTGGGACAGACTAAAGTTAGCACAGGAGTCCTCCGTCATATTGAGACGTGGTATTGAATCAAATGCAGAAGGAATCGCTTCTTTAAATTTAGCTACAGCACTGTCAGTTAGACATCTGGTGTAGAAACCTTTGACTAACGGTGTACACTCCGGGAGTATAAACTCAAAAGTTATGAGGTAATCGTCTGACAGAAGAGGGTTCTGTGGGAAGACCTCCAAATGCTCAATGCCATATGCAAGAACAAGGTCGAGGGTGTGGCCAAAGCAGTGAGTGGGTTTCTGTACTCTCTGATAGAAGCCAATCGAGTCCAACAATGAGATAAATGCAGTACTAAGGCAATCATTATCAATATCCACATGAATATTCAAATCTCCTACAATAATAACCTTATCAGTTTTAAGGACTAAACTTGATAAAAAAAGTTCAGATATAAATTCTGAATATGGACCTGGTGGCCGGTACAGTATAACAAATAGGATTGGCTGTAATGTTTTCCCGGTTGGATGTGAAAGACTAAGAACAAGGCTTTCAAATGAGTTGTAGTTTAATTTAGGTTTAGGATTCATTAATAGGCTTGAGTCAAAGATGGCTGCTACTCCACTTCCTCGGCCGGTGCCTCGAGGAATGTGAGTATTAATATGACTTGGAGGAGTTGATTCATTTAGGCTGACATATTCGTCATGGCTCAGCCAGGTTTCAGTAAGACACAATAAATCAATGTGATTGTCTGATATTAAATCATTTACTAATACAGCTTTAGATGACAGAGATCTAATATTTAGGAGTCCACATTTAATTATCCATGTTTACAGAAATGAGACGCGCTCCATCCCAAGTGGGATGAATGCCGTCTCGACTCATCAGATCAGTTATCTATGTAGCCCACATTGTTTGCTGGGCACCACCTGGACAACCAGCGGTTGAATGACGACATGCGGCTATACATGTCATCATTGATCAGATTGGGGAGAGGGCCAGAGAAAACTACGGTGTCCGACATTGTCTTGGCACACCGATTTCACATTAATTTTAGTGACCTCCGACCGCCGCAGTCGGGAGTCATTACCGCCGGCGTGTATTATAATCTTACTGTAACTACGCTCATCTTTAGCCAGCAGTTTTAAACAAGATTCAATGTCATCCGCTCTGGCCCCCGGGATGCATATGACTTTGGTCCCTGGCTTCCCTATCTTCACGTTTCTGACTATGGAGCTACCTATAACCAGAGTGGGTTTCTCAGCGGGTGCGTCACTGAGTGGGAAAAACTGGTTCGAAACGTGAAGAGGTTGGCGGTGCTCAGTGGGCTTCTGTTCAGACTTAAAACCCTTTCGAACAGTCACCCAGCCATCCGGCTGCTCGGGGGGCTGCCGGGGGACAGCTAACAGAGGCTAACGCTAAAGGCTCCGCACCGGCTATTGGGGGAGGTGGGCTAACTAGCGTAACTGTCTGAGCTTCGATGGTGCGGAGGCGTGCATCTAACCCACTTAGAACTGCCTCCAACCTAGCAAATGAACTACACTTGTTGCATGTACCGTTATCATTAAGGGAGGCAGAGGAATAGCTATATATGAGACACTGAGCAAAAGGGAGCGGGAGGGGGAGAGAAAGCTGGCAACCGGAAGTGATGCAATACGCTTACCGGAAGAGAGAGAGAGCGATGGGTCAGTAATTATACGTCAGCGTCATGGGTCAGTAATTATACATACTAGGGTTTACGTTTTCTAAATTTTTTTATATACTTAAAATTTCTGCCGGACGCGGGTGCCTCCCACTTGTGTTCAGTGGTTTGTATCTGCTCCTTAGTTAAGGATCAATGCAAGTTGTCCGGCATTTCAGTGTATTGCAAGAGTTTAAGTGGGGTCTGTGCAATTAGGGGGCACAGGGATTTAGGAGAGCTTTATGTACCCATCCCACATAGTTTTTTCTCACCTCAAACACACATCTGTAAAATTATGCACAACTGCTCATATTTATGGAAGGAACTATGTAGTCATCTGGTCAGATGAACGGCCTACATAGCAGTGTATAATCAATGCTATGATGTCACCATGTAGTTTTCATTAATATCTTGCTGTAGGCTAATACTAATATATTAATGCCATTTGTTAAGTGTTCAACAAGCTGGGCAGGAACAAGCTGGTAAAAAGGGAACCGTACAGATGTTTTTTTAATTACTATTCTAGATAAATATACCAGTATCGAATTTGTGGTATCGTATCGAATTTTTGGTATCGTATCGAATTCTGGTATCGTAAGTATCGGGTATCGTGATATTTATGGCAGGTATCGTATCGAAGTTAGAATTTGGTATCGTGACAACCCTAGTGCTAAATAAACTTTACGAACAGCACGGCATACAGCGGCTTTCCTGATGTTCTGCATCGCCGTGACTGTACACAAATCACAAAAAAACACAAGGCTATGCATACAGTTTGTGAGACAGTCGCTGCCCATCTGCAGCGTGTGGTGTTCAATGTATGGCTCGATAATGTCTGTAAATAAATGATTCCTTGTGGGCAGATCGATAGCGCTCGTATAGGAAGTCATCATCATGTGATAATGGATCTTGGCGATTTCGAAGAACTCTCTCCCTATGAAACTTTAATCTAATCTATCAATGGGATCTCTGAGGAAAGGAGCTGGCATTTTCTTCCAGGGGGAGTGGCCAGTTTATCCAGCTAGATTGAATAAGCCTGCGTTGGAGCAAGTTCAAATTGTTGGATGTGTTGCTATGGTGATTTTGCCAAACTTGCTTCGTGGAACCGAAAACCCTGACTTATGTGATCTTATCCTGAAAATTACTATGTTAGCCAGTACGAGAAATAGGGCCCAGGCAGCAATGTCCAGTCCTGAAAAATGAAACCAATGCTGCAGTGCCTTACACCTGCATTCTCTTTTATGTTCGGGGGCAACTCCTCTGGTTGTATAGAAGTCTGTGAGAAAATGGCTCTACATCTCACTTGATTAATTACCTCAGTTCTAAATGAACATGAGTTTATGGTCTCAATCTCTAGTTTAAAGTCTTCTTCAATACTGCATGATGTTTATTTAGTAAATGATGGTCCATTTAGATGTAACTGAGTTTACCCCAACACTCACTTTAAAGACTGAATTTAATTAAAAATATAGATAACACAAGCAATAAAGAAGAATGCATCAATGTTGATAAAAAATAAAAACAACTGTCCATTTTGTACAGTGGCAGTTCTTGAGCATTTCACATAGCTCAGGAGGTAGAGCGGTGAGTTGCTGGGTTGATCCTTGGTCCCTAGTAGTCTACATGTCCAAGATACTGAACTCCAAATGGCTGTGAGTGTGAATGTTTATCACTATGTATGGCATATAACATTCAATAATATATCCAGTCCGGCAGCCTCTGCCACCATGTGTTGTAAAGCACTTTATAAATGCAGTCCATTTACCAGCCCCATTGGTAACAATACACATAAAACAATAAATACAATAATAATCATTTAGTGCAAACGTATGTTTTATCACGCCCATGAATAATTATAATGTTCCCTCTCTGTGGATAAATGTTATTTATCAAGCGGGTATGTTTCCCTCATCATTCATAAATTAACCTGCAGGAATTTAATTGATTGTGTGTCTGCTCTCTCCAGGAAGAGCTCTACTCCGCTATACCATGAGTGATCAGCCATGAACCAGATAACCTTTCATCATGATACTGTGCTGTCAGATGTTCACATGCTTCTGCCCAATGCACGACACCTTATGACACGCCTCAACTCTGTTGGACAGCCAGGTGTGTATGACTACATTTTCAGTTTTACACCCAGTACAGTTTTGTCTAATGCGCATGTTGTAGACGGATACGTAGGAAAATGAAATCATGCGACAGTCAAGAAAAGGATAAAAGCACGTTGTTAGCACAGAGTTTGGTAGAGACACAATTCAATCGTGAACCCGTCATCAGCATAACATTCACAATATGAAAAACAAGCAAGTTAAGTACTTTGCCTCACCTATGTGTATTACTTTAGAAGAAGTTAATGATGATGAAGATTTCACGAAGGGCATGAACAGTGGCCTCCAGGATGAAAGCCTTGTGTTTGTTTGATCCATCAATCCACCTCTTCCCTACATGGACTTTGTTGCTCTTTTGGTATTGTCTCTGACTCGGTATCAGCAGAAGTAAAAAAAACTTTCCTGAATGAGATTACCCAAGGATGCACTGATCGGACATTTACATCCCCGATACCGATAACTGGCCTATGGGTTTTGATACCGAGTACCGATCAGATACCAGTGTTTAATCAAAAAGCTGTATGCCTCACTATGTGGCAGAAATTGGCATCATTCTTTTATCTGTAAGACAACATCAGGCCTGTTTTAAACATTGCCATCCTAACTAAGACAAAATATAACATATACATTGATATATATATATATATATATATATACTTACCGTATTTTCCGCACTATAAGGCGCACTTAAAAGCCGCACTTAAAAGCCGCACTTAAAAGCCGCACTTAAAAGCCGCACTTAAAAGCCGCACTTAAAAGCCGCACTTAAAAGCCTTTAATTTTCTCAAAAAACGGCCCAGCAGCCCAACGGGCGGAGCATCTCAACGCTGATTGGCTGGCGAGTTGCGAAACTTTTGCAACTCGCGTTGGAAGTTGAAATATTTCAACTCTGGCAAAATTTTTCGCACGTCCGGCGAATTTCGCAACCAAACGCATCTGTGCGTTGACTTTACATGGGATCCAGACTCGCGAAAGATTCGCCCCTTTACGGCTACCGTAGCCAGGAGCGTCGCGGAGTAATACATACTGTGCTTCGCCATAATATTACAGTGTGTGTGTATAAGGACCCCAAAATGGCACCTGTCAAGAGACACACTTACGACGCGGACTTCAAACTCAAGGCTATCAGTCACGCAGTAGAACATGGGAATAGAGCAGCTGCGAGAGAATTCAACATTAATGAATCAATGGTACGGACGTGGAGGAAGCAAGAAGATGACCTGCGCCAATTAAAGAAGTCCACACAGAGTTACGCTAACGTTTGATTTAGCGGTATCGGACTGTTTTTTTTACGTGTTACAACTGAACAAGGTTGGGAGTTATTGTGAATACGTTCATTAACGTTTGAACAATGTGGAGTTATTGTGAATATGCTCATTAACGTTTTAACAATGTTGAGAGTTATTGTGAACACGTTTAATAAAGTTTGACTGACTGACTGTTTTGTTTTGCTTAATGCGCCTTAGTCGGGTGCGCTTTATATATGAAAAAAGATCGAAAGTAGACCATTCATTGACAGTGTGCCTTATAATCCAGTGCGCCCTATAGTGCGGAAAATACGGTAATTGTTATTTATTTAAATCATGGTATCTGATTTCAGATCAGCCCATTGTAACAGATACCTGAATCAGCTTTATCGATCAGTAAGGGGTCGGATAGCCAACATAAGTGCATCTGTACTTCAGGCAGTCTGGTTGGTGACCCTCTCACAGCGGTGAGACGACAGGGCCCTGACAGTCTTGAATTCTTAGTATTTGATTTGAACCCGTCTTAGACTGGCAAGATTAAATCACATCTGTAAATATCAGTATACAGTATTCTGGGCATATGCACCATTACCATTTAAATATAAGTGATATAAATATACGTTATATGTGTATATGTACAGTATGTGTGTGTATATATGTGTGTGTGTGTGTGTGTGTATATATACATACATACACACATGGTTAAAGACAAAGAACGATAACATCCGTTTTGGTGGTATGCTGGAATAAATAAAATGTTCAATGTCACTGTTCTACTTTATGTGTTAATTTCATCCTCTCACTTTCTTTGTCTTGTCCTTCCGTCTAGTCTTCCTCTCTAAATTCAGGATCCTGTCAGACGGTGAAAGGCATGACAACAGTGACCCAGGGAAAGGTTTAAAGGAGGCGGAGGAAAACTATGAACCAAGTGAAGACAGGGCTAAGGACACTCAAGTCACACAAGGAAAAGATGGAGAGGAAGGCGGGGCAGGAAATGTGGAACCATTTCTGGATGTGGACGGAGACATTGACATCAAGCATCGGTACGTTCAGTCAACAGTTAAAACATGGGGGTTTGAAATCAGACCAGGACCAGTATTGCACCTCTGTACAACCTAATATTTGGTACTGTAAAGATATGTTCAGAAGCTCGGGGCCGGTGGCCGCAGGAAATCCAGGATTCAATGAATTTAAGTTTAACAATGTTTAATAAGATAACATTCATATATGGTGTGAATCCGGAGCTTTAGTCCTGTTGCCTTATCTTTTTTAATGTATTTTATCTGTGTTATGTGATTTCTGTTGTGTCTTGTGACTGTTGCCATTTTTCTATGCTGCTGTCTTGGCCAGGCTTCCCTTGAAAAAGAGGTCATTGTATCTCAACGGGACCGACCTGGTTAAATAAAGGCTAATAAAATAAAACAAATAAAAATATAGCTTTCACGATCGTGGAGCTGGTAAGGCAGAGCTCTCCACAGATGGACACCGCTGCTCCCAAGGCCTCTCTCAGCCAGGCGCAGCGTAGAGCCCGGGGCTGTCTCAAGATCTCCCGAACCAAAGAACTCTGACTCCAGAACAAAGGTTACGACTATTAGTATGGTCATGCAAATGATTTCACACCTAAGGGTTAGTTCCATTGGCCAGTTCAAAGAATGCCGCCATTCTGTTCGCTAAGCTAATCGATAAGCTGGGGGGGGTCAAAGCTCACACTTCCGGTCAAGGACAGGAAGTTCCCCTTTAGAATAAAACCTATTATCCTGCCTTCAGAATAAAAGCAACATCTCAGGTTTCAATCGGCATCCATTTCAACTATTGTCTAAACAATAAAACATCATTCATTCTCATGCATCATACAGTTAATCATTACATTTGTCATCAACAAACAGAATAATAAAACAGTGATCCTCTCTTATGCTTTATAATACATTCCTCATAATATCCCAAATTAATTATCATATCTTTCTTTATGTATTAATTTAAAACATAAACTCTCTTATTTACATTTGCAAGTATATATACAATCCACTACTCAACAGTACAAAAGTTATATTTTGGTCATATGTAGCACTGTAGATATTTACAAATAGCTCCATTCTTGGCGAGCCCGCCGGGAGTAGTTGCTAGTTAAATTAAGATAAGTCATTTTGCTTGTTTTTTAGACCACACAGCCCTAAAATACTTTAAAGTCCGGCAAATATGTAAGTAGTAGATATAGACGAGATTACAGTACCTAACTGAGTTATGACACCTAAAATGACCCCCAATCTCCATACCACAAAAAATGTCAGTGTAAAGTATGAAAGTGGATATGCAGTGAACACCCTTGAGCCTGTACATTCCGTATAGCTATGAAAGCGCCAGTCAAGTCACATACCAAATCAGAACACTGTCAAGTGAATACCTACCCATTGTGACCGGTAGTGCCACCCAATTTTATTTGAGTGAACTGCAAAAGATTGATAAACTAAGTGGCAGATCCTTCAAAGAAATCCTGCAGAGCAGCTGTCTAGATTCAGTAAATCAGCTTGTATGCAGTAGCCTGCAAACAAGCCTTCCACTAGAGATTCACGCCAAATCAGCACAACCATCAGTTACTGAGCCACCAGGCTTTTCCAGCTGGGACCATGGAGCTAGGTAAATCCTCTTTGAGTGCCACTGGGTCCAAATCATTCAGCTAGACTAAAGGGGACCCCTATGGCTACCATGAGTTATGTTAATCCTCCAGAGGTGCAACGAATGGTGGTAGAACACATAGTGAGAAGTGAAGCACCCGTTTCACAGATGAATGTGTCCTTCAGACTCGGAGGGTTCTCTGGCAAAACTCCTTGCCCCAGTCACGAGGTAGACTTTGATACATGGTGAAACAGCATTGAGCTCATTCTGCAGGACACAGCTCTGTCAGACTTGCAGCGATCAAAGAAAATTGTAGAAAGTCTAGCACTACCAGCAGCTGATGTTGTAAAACCTTTCGGCCCACAAGCCTTACCTACTGCGTACCTAGAACTACTAGACTAGCATTTTATCAAGTTCCTTAGCCATCCCATTACCTACACAGGCTACGGTGTATCTGCTAGCGAAGCACCAAATCAAGTTGAGTGACGAAACCCCTTTTTAAGCACAGACCTCAACCCCTACGTCCAAAAGATCTTGACGCTTTGTGGAGAAACCTGCAAGGCAGGAGTAATCCGGGAGTCTTAAGTTGTCTTTCTCCCTTTCCCTTAGTGGTGGATAGGAAGAACAATTTAGATGACTCGATTACTGAACATTTAACCATCAAGGACATCCTACCTAATCTGGAGGAGTCTTTCTCTGCACTCAGTTCAAAGTGGTTCTCTGTCTTGGACCTCAAGTCAGGCTACTACCAGATTGAGGTAGATGAGGCTGACAAACACAACACTGATTTTGTGTGTCCATAGGGGTTCTGGGAGTTCTTCCAGCCCATGCCAAAGGTTGATAGAGAAGTGTATATTAACCTTTTTTGTGTGTGTGTTTGGACGATTTGATTGATTTGATTGTGTTTTTCAGAAACTCTCGAAGAGCATGAAAAACGCCTTCCCCATGTACTCAACCAACTCAAGGAGTACAGATTAAAACTGTCCTGGGAGAAATGTACACTTTTCCAAAGGTCGGTGAGGTAACTAGGACATATCGTATCCCAGAATCCCACAACAAACCCCCAGAAAGTTGAGGCCCTAAAGACGACTGTGGCTCAGTGGTAGAGCAGGGTCGTCCTTCAATCAGCGGTTTGATCCCGGGCTCGGCTAGCCCATGCCGATGTGTCCTTGGTCAAGACTAATGTTGCACGGTGTATTGATACTAAAAAGATACCGCGGAACCGTATGTTAAAAACGATACGATTTTGCATTTTTGTAGTATCGATACTTAAAATAGCCCGCGATCAGAGTGCACTCACTGTTCTGCTCCCTGTCATGCTGTCTGCACGCATTGACTGCAAAGGGGCGGGTCTTCCCAGCGCTCACACAAACAGGAAGGAAAGCCCGCTGACAAACAGAGACCCATCTGCAAAACTTCTTTCAAAGCCACACAGACCAAGGTTTTTTTTTTTCAAACACTTATCTGTAAAATTATGTAACTCTACAATTGCTCATACTTATGGAAGGAACAATTTAGTCATCTGGTCAGATGCGGACAAAAGGCCTACATAGCCGTGTATAATCAATGCTATGATGGCAACATGTAGTTTTCATTAATATCTTGCTGTAGGCTAATATTAATATTAATGCTATTTGTTAAGTGTTCAAAAAGCTGGTCTGGAACAAGCTGGTAAAAAAGGTACTATACAGATCTTTTATTTATTACTATTATAGATAGATATACCAGTATCGAATTGTATTTGTGGTATTGTATCTTATTCTGGTATTGTATTGTAAGTATCAGGTATCATGATATTTATGGCAGGTATCGTATCGACACTTAACCCCTTATTGTTCCTGTTGCTGTGCCTACGGTGTATGCATGTTAGTTATTCCTGATGGGCAGGGGACACCTTGCATGGTAGATCCTGTCATCCGTGTATTAATAGCTGACACAGCTGACTTGGGGGCTTTAAAACCAGGAAGCAACACTTCAGTGTGCATCTCTAGCTGTGAGGCTAGACAAGTGAATCACTTGGATCCTGGCTAAGTACCTTCTTTAAATACATTTATCTGCTAGAGTACTATTGTATCTGCTGTATTGGGGCTACTAGATTGCTAGTCTGTACTGTCTGATCCTAGCCTTAATTCAGCTTTGGCAGGAAGTAGAGATTCTTGTCAGCCTTGATCTTCCCTGATAAAGGGGTAGATCAGCTATTGTTCTGAGCCCACTTGGTCCCAATTGCTGGCCATTCCACTAACGAAACGGCTGGGGGAGTGGCCGACACAGCTGTAGCTAAATATTGTCAACTCGGGTGCATAACCAGGTGGGGTCTTCAAGCATCAGCTTTAGCGTCAGTGGATACTCTTCGTACGAAGACTCGGAGGGTAAAGACCTAGTAATCTTTCATTGGAGTCTTCGGGGCTGAGTATAAAACTGCTCTGTGAGTATGTGTTTACTTGCTATACCTGTGCGTATATCAGTGGTTCTCAAACTTTTTCTGTCGCGCCCCACTTCGGAGGAAGAAAAATGTTGTCATGGTCCATGCTGAATTTCTATTGAAATAACAACTTTTTGTAACTCCTCCATCTGTGCTTTTTTTTTGCAATTGCAATTACTTTCAAGTAAACCAGATTGCTCCATCAGACAACAACAAATAAAAAGTGCAATCACTTTGTTAGAACAAAGCAAATAAAGTTGTGCAAAAAATAACTAATATTTGGCAAATAGCTTATTGTGGCTGCAATTTGCATGTTTGACACTGACAAGATAATAACAATAAAGTGCAACCTGTGAAAAACTAAACTAAACAAGTTCAAATATTTGGCAATAAAGAGTTTTACTGAGTTTTACACTAAATATCTTTACAAAACAATAACGTGCAACTGATGCAAAACAAAATTAGTGCAGATATTTGTGAGCCATCAAGTTGTATCTCAATATTCTCTCAATATTCCCTTGATTGAGTCTCCTGTCCCACATCTCCAGCTTCTGAGTGAAACCGCTGATCTTGTCAGCTGATGAGTGTGCTGGTCTCTGCCTTGAAAATGAAGATTTAATTCATTCAGCTTTCCAAATATGTCACTGATAGGCCAATTTCATTAGAAATTATACATCATCAAATTAATAATTTGAATTAATAAATTTGAAGTATATGCATATGTAACATTACAAAGATAAAATAAATGATGAACTGACCACCTCCTCTTTGCAGAATAATATGTGTATGGATAATATGTGTACAATTTCAATTGTATTGTACTGTCCTGTATGACATTTGTCATGCATATGACGGATTTCTTCTCTGAGCTCAAAGACTCGCGACAACACTTTCCCTTGTGAGAGCCACCAAGCTTCGCTGTGAAACAGCTGAAAGCTCCGCTCCCGTCTCCTCACAGAGTGCGGAAAACAGTCGTGCTTTCAGGAGTCTTGTTTTTATGAAAATGACCATGCTGATAGCATCGGTCAAAACCTTGTGTAGTTCACGGCACATCTGTCTGGCTGATAGCGCCTCTCTGTGAATGACAGCGTGTGTCCATTGCACATTTGTAGAGACTCTTTATCAGCGCCTGGACGCCCTTCCTTTTCCCTGCCATGGTCTGCGCACCATCTGTGCAGAAACCCACACGACTCTCCCATTTCAGCCCGTGTTCTGTCAGGTAACTGTTCAGAAGCCTAACGAGCTCTTCATTTAGCACACTACTAAGCTACATGTGAGTCGCATAGGATCTTGGACATCGCGATTGCGCATGCACAGCGTAACCTTCATTTAGGTCATCTAGGGTCACTTACTAAGGTTTACCACCTGAACCCCTGCTTAATTCCCCGAACTAAATCCGTGCACACATGTTTTAGGTTCCCAGAACCACGGTTAACCTCTCTAATCCGGAATCAAACCGAATATTCTGTTTTAAGAACTAAGGTTTACCTCCCGAACCCCTGAATCTGGACTTTTAATCAAATTCTAATCTGGACTCAAAACGAATAGGCTGTTTTTAAGTTCCCAGAACAAGGTTTAACACCTGAACCCCTTGAAAAAGATCTTCTTACCTGAAGAGATCCTCACTGGTGCGGTCAAAAAAAAAAAAGGAATCTCGTCACTCGTTCTCAATCCAGCAGATCCTGGCCTCTCAATTTACCAAACTATTCTCGTCTGAGAATAGGGCGGAGGACTTTCGCAAAGAGTCCCAGACTCCCCCATGCACGTGTCAGGTCCAAATCTGGAGAGAACGAGGTATTGAGATCCTACTCGAAGGACCAAGTTATGTTAGTACAATCAGGCAATTTATTCTTGCAAGAAGGAGTTGAAATCACGCACAAGTCATATTTCCAAGTTTCTGCTCAAAGATTCATCTCTGAGCCTCTCATTTATACGGTGTGACAGACAGTAACATGAGGGGATGTGGTTCGAACCGGCCCAAAGCAGTTTCTTATGTTCTCCAGAAACAGGCATCCATTGTCTTTGTGAAGCAGATGAGTTCTCCTCTCTTTTTCAATTCAGTTTATTTTGTATAGCCCAATGTCACAAATTACAAATTTGCCTCAGAGGGCTTTACAATCTGTACACATACGAGATCCCTGTCCCAGGACCTCACATCGAATCAGGAAAAACTCCCCAAAAATAACCTTAAGGATCAACTTCTTATCAGTGATTGAAGAAGAATACTGATCAGTATTTGGACTTCCTGGTGCAACCCCTCCCAGCAAGACCTTCAGACCATGACAGTTCAACATCCTGCACAATCCTGCTGAAATAGTTATTTTTCCAACAAAGCTCCTTAAGATATGATGGTGCATCACCAATCAAGGCGTTGTAGGTGAGGAGAAGAATTTTAAGGCCGGCCACTCAACAGAGACTGCCCTCCTTGCTGTCTCTGAGCAACTTCACACTGCTAAAGCAGCCTCTCTCCTTATTCAATTCAATTCAGTTTATTTTGTATAGCCCAATATCACAAATTATAAATTTGCCTCAGAGGGCTTTACAATCTGTACACATACGACATCCCTGTCACAGGACCTCCCAGGACCTTATCCGTCTAGACCATTCTGCGGCATTTGACACAGTGAAACACCATATTCTTATTTCCTCCCTGCTGGACCTGGGTATCTCAGGCACTGCACACTCCCTTTTCTCATCCTACCTCAACGGCCGCACTAACCGGGTAACTTGGAGAGGATCCGTGTCTGAACCTTGCCCTCTCACTACTGGGGTACCTCAAGGCTCTGTCCTGGTTCCCCTCCTCTTCTCTCTGTACACTAATTCTCTCGGCTCTGTCAATCGCTCGCATGGGTTTTCTTACCATAGCTAGGCTGATGACACCCAACTGATCCTCTCGTGTCCCCAATCTGAAACACAGGTAACAGCATAAATATCTGACTGTCTGACTGACATCTCTCAGTGGATGTCTGCACACCACCTGAAAATCAAACCTGACAAAAAAACGGAACTACTTTTCCTTCCAGGTCCCACACACGACCTGACTACCACTTTCAACAACTCTGTGTTAGCCCCGACAACGACTGCCAGGAACCTCTGTGTGACACTCAACAGTCAACTCTCCCTGACTGCCAACATTACTGTGACAACACGTTCCTGACGGTGCATGCTGCACATCCTCTTCTTACTCAGAAGGAGGCACAAGTTCTGGTCCAGGCTCTGGTCATTTCACGCCTAGACTACTGTAACTCCCTCTTAGCAGGTCTACCTGCTAAGGCCATCCGACCTCTGCAGCTCATCCAGAATGCAGCAGCTCGACTGGTCTTCAACCTCCCTAAATTCACCCACACTACTCCGCTCCTCCCCTCCCTACACTGGTTACCAGTGGCTACCCGCATCCGCTTCAAAACATTGGTTCTAGCGTACCGTGCTGCGAACAGATCGGGTCCCGTCTACATCCAGGATATGGCCAAGCCTTACACCCCAGCCCGTTCACTCCGCTTGGCATCTACCAATCGACTATTTGCTGTTCTTGCTCCTTAGTGATGGAACAAGCTCCCCACTGGCATCAGGACAGCAGAAACATCTGACATCTTCCGCTGGAAACGAAAAAAAACATCTTTTCCGACTATACCTTGAATAAAAAACGATTAGCACTTGAATGGCACTGACTTATGGTATTTTTGTAGTTTGACTTTGTAGTGGAAACATGTATGTCTTCTCTTGGTCTGGATACTAATCTGACTAAGTGTGAGTCTCCACTTGAACTCACTGCTGCACTTTAGCAATCGACTCCCACAGAACACAACAGAGGCTGGTTCAATGTTAAGTTCACTGTAGATTTTATTTGCAAACAAAAGAGTTGCATCTACACTACATCAGATGGACAGACGATACGTACAACAACTAACTACAAAAGTACACAACACATGTTGATATATCATTCGTCACGAAGTCTTCGATGCGACCACCGGTCCTCCCCTTTTACCCCCACTTACATCAACCCCCTCTAACCCCTGTACAAGGGCAATTCGCCCCTGCTGGGACTTCTCAATGATAGTGTTATGTCACAACATCCTCCCCCCTCGTACTATAGTGGTTTTGTTTACTGTTACTCTTATTGGCCTAACGGTCAGTTAGGGTCCGGTGCCAGGTCACTGAGCCTCCATTAGAGACCTCCTTGACCCCTTTCAATCAATGTAACTTTAACCGGAACAGTTCATGAGGGACAGATATTCAACAGCCATGCTCTAATACTTTCACAGTGTGAACAGCAGGAGACCACTCACTGCATAAGGTTACTAGCACCTTGTAGATGATGCAGTGAGTTATTGCTCATTTTCTGGGGGGTTACTTTGAGGAGGTCGTTACTACTTATATTTGGTTACCGACTATCATTTCATTATGCAAGTATATATGAAAATACCCTATTTCAAGGGTTTACACTCTACGAATGTCACTTAAGGCAACTGACTAATCAATGGCAGAATATGCTGTTTTTTCAGATTGTTTAAACCTGATAATAAATGCAAGCTTGAATATAGAAAATTAAATTTAGAAAAAAAATTATCATCATGGCTACAGGGCTTTTCTAGAACCACTCTGATTAAATGTTATGGTAACAGTCTGTGTTCTTGTTTCTGGGTGTTATGGGACGTGAGTCAGTCTTCTACTCCTATGAGAAGCACACTCCTTCTCCATCCCTCCATCCTCATTGCTGATCTGCTGCGCGTGTGCTCCTGATGACCTCCCCCCTTGTCTCTGCCCCTGAATCCACCTTAGATGCCGGCGAACGTGTGCTAGTGAGAAACGTGCGCCTGAGAGGAAAACATAAGCTGCCTGACAAGTGGGAAGCAATTGTGCATGTTGATGTTAATCGGAAAGGAGACCTTCCAGTTTACACAGTCAAGCCAGAAAACAAAGATGGTCTCCTTAGAACCTTGCACAGAGATCTCTTGTTACCATGTGGTTTCTTACCAGCTCTTGAAAAATAACTTTCTGCTGTCAAGAAAAACCTTGAAGACCAAGCACACGCCAGCATCCAGACCCTGATCCTAATTAGCCAGAGTTGATCTCTGAAGAAGAGGATGACTATCTGTCATATTCCTTTCAAGATCCACTCTTGAACCACAGGGTCCACTTAGGAATATGAAATGACAATGCCTCCAAGTCCCATTCTTCTGTTGATTAAACCTGTGCAGATGTTGCAGCTATTTCTGATAGTTCTCTGCAAAGGGACTTGCATAGAGTTAAGGTTAAGGCTGTAACGTAGTTTTGTATCTTGATTCTATATTAAGTTATATTTTACTTTCCATTTATTTTGTGCCAAATCGGTAATGCAAGTAGGTTTTATTATATTTATTATTTTATTATATTATTATAAATTATTACTTAATTTACTGGTTAGGTAAACTAATAAGAAGGTAAAACTAAACTGTTAAATAGGCCTAACTATGATAAAAGAAAAACTTAGAACTGAGTCAACTAAAAGCGAAATGAGAAACTAAATAACAACTCAAAGGGACCTAAGTAGATTTATCTGTATGTCTACTACTATTTGTCTCCATAAATAAGCTGGCAGTCCTTAGTATGTGGTCTGTTTTGTGGTCTGATTTGTAGTTCTAAACTGCTCCTTCGAACCTAGTCTCTGGTCCTAGCTATCGGTAAATATCTAAAGTGCTACACATTTTTTTGGTGAAAGCTTTTTGTAGTTCAGCGGTGCACTGCAGACAGTACAAATATGAATGAAAGCTTTGCTAAATATATTGCTGTCTTCTATAGATGCATTTCATGCTATTCTTTTGACTCCCTAGACCGAGGAAGAACTCCAACAAGGAGAGTGGCCGAGATCTAGTCTGTCCCATCATTCTCAAACAGTCCAACTCTGCACTGGAAGAGGAAGATGAGGATACAGATGATAAAGACAATACCTTCAAAGACATTATAAAGATTGGTAAGATGAACCTCTATTTTATCATTATTTTTAGAAATTCAGATGATGATCATCATGATGGTTATCATGATGGTTACAATGAATGTCACGCAAAAGTAAATGTGTTTGACTCTGACATATCATGACAAACTTTCAATATAACAATAAATATGTACTTGTAGTTGTGAATTTGACCTTAAATATCTCTGTGAGAATTGGAATTTAGAGAATTGGACCACCTCTTCTCATGACTACCACTTAAATACTTCTGGGTGATTTCCTACAGTTAGGAACTTTTCTAAGCAAACAAGACTAATCGACCGCAGCCCTTATCCCATTAGGGTCCGGTTATTGGGGCGATGACTCCCGTCATTCGGTGCATTCAGTAGGCGTAAGGCAGACATCCACGGTGGTGATGCTTTTTTTTCAGAATCAAATATACATTTTCATATTCAAATACCTGAGTTTTAGAATATTGGTTGACAGCCCGAGTTGAAGTCATACCATGTTACAGTGCACACATAGATCGATGAGAAGCAAAGAGTTGCATTTGTCCGAATGAGAGAAGAGTTTAACATTCTTTGAATGAATGTGAAGCTCACGAGCCGACAACCAATCAGATTAGGGCAAACTGAAGCCTGCTGTTGCCCTAAACATACATCTCCAGGTCGGTTCCACAGCTAAGCACAGAAAGTCACTACAGCAGTTTCAGGTTTACTAAATGATTTGATCCTTCTCCCCCAATACACCAGTAATGACTGAAATTATTGATGTCCCTCATACTAGCATCAAACACTATTAGCTTTTGCCACATTACACACAAGTTTAGTTTAGCCAATCAAATAATAACAGGACATACAAAAGCCACCATCTAGGTGTAGGCCTACCAGTACATTCCTTACAAAAATTAGAATACACATCTTTGCTGAACTAGGTTGGTTTGGGATGTGAAGTGGGGTTCACAGTTCTAAGTCACTGGAGCTCTCTGTGATTTACACTTTTCATTTTAAACTCTGGGAATGCTCCCGATAATATTAAAGGAAGGGTAAATATAGTCTTTGTTATAATAACTAAGGAATGTTTCATGTATGAATCCAATCTGATTACAGAGCACACTATGGCCACGACTCTGGAGGACGTTGGCAAACAGGTCAGTAAAATGTTATCAACTCTGCATTACTCAGTGAGGTTAGGAGCAACAGACAACAGTCGTTTCCTCAAACAAAGTGACTTTGGGAAGCGACTGTTTAATGTCAAATATAAAGCTATGATGTATATTCCTTTTTCAAAGTTCCAGTCACATTTCTATTCTATTTATCACTTAAAAATAAGAATTATTGTGTTTTCATTGCTTTTAAATGAGTTGTTTATATCTACACAAGGAGCGGGTCCTCTTCATGGAGCCGGTCACCATGTTTCTACAGTAGCCCAGAATGGACAAACTTAACACTGACTCTTGACAGGGACATTTGCTTGTTTGGTCTTTGTTCTTTGTGCCATGCTCTGTTCTAGCATGTGGTTGAGGGGACTGTAAATTGAGACTCATCTCACATTGGCAGGGTCCACAGTGTCTGTGTCACGTGCACCGCCCATCACTTCATCACTTGGTAGCAAGGCAGCGACTGCTGTAGCTCAGTGGGTGCCACTTGTCCACTAATGTAGCATGGGCCACGACATCCATATTGGTGCTTGTGTAGATCTAAATCAGGGTGAAAAACGTCATGTTCAGTGTGATTGTCTAAGTGGTGGTTGATAATTTGAAGGCATTAAAGTGTCTTTTTGCTCACATCAGGTATGGCTAGGTGCCTTCCTCTTGGCTGACTTCATCCTCTCTAAACCTCACATGTTCAGAGGAGCTACAGTCCTAGAGCTGGGAGCGGGAACAGGCTTAACCAGCATCGTGATGGCATCCGTAGCCAAAACACTGTACTGCACAGGTATAATACCATCAAGCAGTTATCCTACTACTACTAACAGAATACTGTATCGGCTAATGTAAGTGTCTTTGAATATAGCATGTCTAATTCTGTGGATACAACTAAAGTAAAGTACGTTCAAGAGCATCTCATGGTCTTAATCAGTAAATGTAGCTGGCTCAGGTGACATCAGGGCCCTATTTCTCGCACCTGGCTAACTGGATACTTTTCAAGATATGATTCTGATTCTGATTCTGGTAAGATTACATATTATGAATATTCATGTGAACGCAGCATTACGCATTTAACTTATCTGCGATATGTTGCCATGCTTATTGTCTAGCCCTCACAGCGGTGGCGGCAAGGGCGTAGGTTTAGTCTCAGCATTGGTAGGGACACAAAATAATGCCTTAATGAATAAATGTAGACCTTATATGAGTAGTATGCATATTTATTTTGAAAGCAATTTAGAATATTTAGGTAATAGGTTCAGGTGTTATGGAACAATTCAATTCAGTTTATTTTATATAGCCCAATATCACAAATTACAAATTTGCCTCAGAGGGCTTTACAATCTGTACAAATATGACATCCCTGTCCCAGGGACCTCACATCGGATCAGGAAAAACTCCCCAAAAATAACCTTTCACAGGGAAAAAAGGGAAGAAACCTTCAGGAAAGCAACAGAGAAGGATCCCTCTCCCCGGATGCACAGATGCAATAGATGTCATGTGTGCAGAATGAACAGCATTACAAAGTTACATAAACACATTACATGAATATGACAATGTATGAATGGAACTCCAATCCATGAAACAGACGGAGGTAGAGAGGAGGGGGGGCGCCCCGGGATGGCGGATGGCGGGCCCCCCACCATCCCGCGCTGCCGGCTCAACAGCCTTGTTTTTTTTGTTCAACATCACATAATTCACAATCCAAAAGTGCTGACATGAGGTCAGATTCCCCAAACGTCCTTCAGTTTCATTGCTAATGTATGGGAAAATGGTAATTCTTAAGAACATGCCATGAGTAAGACTTCACCTGAAGCCCTGATGGTTCAGCTGCTGCTTCCTCAACCTACACTACATCTGCACTGGATTTCTGAGTTTCCTGAATGCATTTCAAAGGGTTTGCACTGTGTGAGTAGTTAGCCTGCTACTAGCTAACTAACAACGACCCTCTGGGGGGGTGAACAAACTTCGGATATCTCTTTTCTTTTTTGGTGACATTTTCCTATCTACAAAGCACAACAGGATCAACATATCAATGCTGAGACCAAACTAAATACTAATATGAAGCTTTATTAACTCCTGGCGTATTTAGTAGCTTACCGTGACTACTGCCAGCTCTCTTTCTGCAAGTTACGATTCACGGTGTTTCTCACTCAGCCAATTAAATGACAGCATTTTGTCTCTCAGGCTCGAGGGCGCATTGGAAAACGTGGAAATGTATTTTTCACTCTTCTGGGCGACAAACATAGTATAGATAATAATACGAATGAGTTTGCAAATATATTGTGCACAATTATTTTTCAAATTAACAAAATATTGGTGGGGACAATATTTTGGTCGTGACTAGTCCCTATGGACCATATGCAAACCTACGCCCTTGGGTGGCTGTGTTAGATGTTCCATGATTATGGTCTGGAATTCCTCATATACGTTCATGATCATCTCCTGCTTGTCAGCGGAGAAAAAAGAGGCTCTTCCTTTGAGTTTGAAGTCGTTCGGGCACGCGCAACTATCCTGATTACTGAAGTCTGGTTCGAATTAACGAGATTGTTTGAGCGCGGATCAGCCTTTGAGAAACCGAGATAGCCTGATTTCAATCATCGGGTTAATTTAAGCTGGATAATAGGACATTAGTTGAACCACGTACGAGAACCCTTAGTTCAGATAATGACTTAAAGTCAATGACTATATTCTTGTCTTGAATGAATACAATGCTGTAGCCTGATCATATTTGGGGTATTAAAAGAATACATTCCACATTTACTAATTGTTTTTTTCCTATTCATATTTAAAATCAAGTCAGGTTTCCCCTGTGAGTCTGCTCCCAACTTATCAAATACCACCACTTGGTCAGCATCAGAGATCGACGCATCCTGGCTTTCAACAAACTGCAATGGGCACTATGCTTGTAACGAGACAAGCGTATTTTGACGTTACGTCCCAATAAGCTGAAAAGTAGCGCTAGAGCGGTACCTAGTGTGTTGATCTCCGGTTCAAAGGGACACTGGCCAAGCAGTGACATTAGACGAGTAGGGAGTGAGAATGAGTTCCTCTGTATAATATGCCAATCAGCCTTTCTCCAACTGATTCCAATCTATGGCATATATCATTTAATAGATGTCTTACTGTTTGTGTCATTGCTGAAATAGCTGATTTTGTTTCACAGATGTGGGAGAAGACCTTCTAAGCATGTGCAAGAGAAATGTGACATTAAATCAACACATAATAGAGCCTGCCGGTGAGATTACAGTCAAATTACTCCCATCATTTACTTTTTAATTATTTTAAATTCCTGCAAATACCATGGTCACTGGTGCTGTACATCTAGCACATTAGAAACTACATCCTGTTTTTTTCATCCAGCAGTGAAGAGTTTACATTATGATCCTTGTAAAACAAGATGTCAGTTAGTGGACTAGCAATTATTATTATGATTCTTCACATTGAAACTCCTGAAAATTCAATTCAATTCAGTTTATTTTATATAGCCCAATATCACAAATTACGAATTTGCGAAAAAAGGGCTTCCACAATTATTTATTCCATTTGCTATTAATTTAATTCCCAATAGTGAAGGATGCATTTACTTATAATTAATTGAGTGATTATTTATGTGTTTATATATTTCTGTATTGTTCATCAGGTGGTGAAGTGAGAGTAAGACAGTTGGATTGGCTCCAATATGACCTTTGTACAGGTAACACACGCTCTTCTTTTTCTTTTTCAAACTAATCTTATCACATAGAGTCACATCATTAATCAAGCATTAACCAAAAAGAGGAATCGGTGCAAATATGTGCTGCAGTTCTTTTGTTAATTTGCAGCCACAATCTGGATTACTGTGTGTTGCCCACACATAAACACAAACAACATTTATAAACACTATGGCATTCCAATAAAGTACATAATAATGTATGTTATAGAAGTCCAGGAATAGTTTTGACAGTTTGTTCTATTATCAAAGCCCATCACCTTGCGAATGTGGCTCAGTGGTGAGCAGGGTCGTCCTCCAATCAGGATTCGGCGGTTCCATCCCCGACTCCGCTAGCCCATGTCGATGTGTCCTTGCGCCAAAGCTGGGGAAGAATAGTCTGTCAAGGGAGTGGGGGGACAAAAAAGGAAGGGGGAGAAGGGGGGAAGAAAAATAGAGGAAAAAAGAAATGCGCCGGTTCAAATCCCGACCCCGGCAGGATTTAGATTTATGATATTCATAATAAAAGTGCATCTATTCAAGTGAGATAGTATTGATATCCATCCATCCATCCCATCCATTTTCAATACCGCTTATCCTCATTAGGGTCGCGGGGGCGCTGGAGCCTATCCCAGCTGACATAGGGCGAAGGCAGGGGACACCCTGGACAGGCCGCCAGTCCATCGAGGGCACTTTAGTATTGATATATAAATTGTAATTCTATTATCTTTCTAGTTTGAAAAGAGTAACTGTGGCCATGGGTAAATGGGATGAAAATTGGTCACAGCCGTCTAACCTTATTGTATTGGACAGTCATTAGTCACTTGAAAACAAGAGTTTGAAAACAAAACGTATGAGAAAAGCAAAGTTTTATTTAAATAAATGAGGACAAGATGTAAAAACACCAGTCTGTAAAGTATAATATAATATAAAATCACATATAATACAACAATATAACACCACACAATAATAAAATAAACATATTAGACAACTATATACAAGAGTAATGTCCAGTGTCGGGGGATAATCAATGAGAGTTACTTCTTTCGCCTGTTCTCCAACCACTGCTCCTTTGAAACAGTCTCTACCGAGGGCCAGTAAATTACCCCCTTGTACTGACTGTGCCCAGTCTCTGCAGTCCTGAACTGCCCGCATTGTTTGCATTGTGTAGTACTTTTCTCGTAAGCTTTCTGCGGGCAGGACCAGGAGTAACCCTCTGAGGGACCGAGGGTGAAGCGGGGAACAACTGCCTTGTGGCATGGGATGGGAGAAGGAAAGGTTGCTGTCGAATCACCAGCTGAGGGGCCACGGATGGAGCAGGAAAGAGCTGCCGCTCCGACTTCCTCTTTAATTTTGCCTGTCCGACAGTGCTGCTTGGCATATAGAAGCTGGCATATAGGTGTGCCGGGCACGGTGGGTGTTGATGCTGGTGGGTGAGTGGCACAAATAAGCGGGTGATCTGCCAGGGACATGTGACTCGGCATATTTAGCCCTTGTATGACCTCTGAATTGTCCTGCTTCTTCACCCTCTTATTGTGCCACTGCACCAGAGTGGTATGGCTCATGTCCACCAGCTGCAAGGTGGTCTGCTGCATAACTGTCCCGTTGTCCAGAATGCACTGCCTGACTTTTTTATAGTCATTGAGGATTAGCACCCATCTGGACACCGTCCCAGCCCCCTTTTTCTTCGGACTACGATGTATGAGACACAGCCTGATGAATATCGTCTCTATCAGGCGGCAGCAATCAGGCCAGTGGTGGTAAGGCTGTCCCTCTTGACACTATCCACCCCTGGAGTAAAGTCCTGCTTATTTTATGGGACTTGAACCTCCCTGTGTCCAGCCGACTCAAAAGCGGTCGGGTGTTGGTGTCTGATGGTAGATGAGGGCCGGGACAGGGGGCTCGTACCACAGCTTCAAATCTGGCCGCAGTTTGCCGGAGGGAAAGAGGGTGTTTGAAATCCACCTCTGGTCCTGCACAGGGAGGGTCTTTCTCATTTCACTCGGCAACCAGACTGCAGTCCCAGCAGCGGCTAACTGAACTCCTCCAGGCTCACCCTGTCTGGAAGACGACAACAACAAATAATAATTAGGTTTATTCATAAATAAAGGCTACAAATTACTTATAATAAAGCAAGACCAATACAGTAAGCTCGCAGCATCTTCTGCAATGCCGTAGTTTCCAACTGGGCTGAGTGTCCTCACAGAGGATGGAGGAGGAGGAGGAGGAGGAGGAGGAGGAGCAGGGCTGCTGGGTGTCCTCACAGAGGATATAAAAGGAGGAGGAGAAGGGCTGGGGGTCCTCCTAGCCACTAATTGTGGCTTTAGTGAGGCAGACTTTGACCCAGCAAAGCGTGATTTAGCAAACTGAAAGAAGAACCTGAGTTAATTTGAAGATGCAACACATAGACAAATTAACACAAATACACACATACTAAATTTGAATTACTAAAAAATATATTCACCATTGACACATTTAGAGCGGGTCGCAGAAAAGGCTGCGCTAAATCTGAGGCCACGGACTGGAATAGCAGCTAGAGGAGCTAGTGCTGACGGTGCTGCTGCTGCTGGTGCTGAGGCTGGTGCTTAGGCTGAGGCCACATACTGTGGAATAGCAGCTAGAGGAGCTGGTGCTACTGGTGCTGCTGGTGCTGAGTCTGAGGCCACAGACTGTGGAACAACAGCAGAAGATTGTAATAATAATAATAATCCATTTAATTTATATAGTGCTTTTCTAGATACTCAAAGACACTTTACATTATACACCGTAGACACAGCTACGGGGAGCAATGCAGGGTTAAGTGTCTTGCTCACTTAGGGCGGGGATTGAACTGCCAACCCCTTGATTGAAAGACGGGCATGCTAACCACTGACCCATAGTCGCCCCACAATAAGCAAACTACACTGATAACATGTTGTCATGTATTTAGACATGGTGTTTACACATGTAATCATATCAATACATATATATGTATACACAATATTCACAATTATACTGTGTAATTACATGTTGTCTATAATAAGTCTGTATCAGTCGTTAAATACCAGTAATAATAATAATAATAATCACAAATTTGCCTCACGGCAATGATTAAGAGGATTACTTAGATACAACTTAGTATTATGAAGATGTTATTTGAAAGGTTATTTTTGAGTTTTTCCTGAGCTGATGTGAGGTCCTGGGACAGATGTCGTATGTGTACAGATTGTAAAGCCCTCTGAGGCAAATTTGTAATTTGTGATTCTGGGCTATACAAAATAAACTGAATTGAATCGTATAACATCGCACAGTTTTAAGAAGGACATCAAATGTTTTGGCAAAGATGAAAGCTACATGCGTATTGCAATAGATAATCATACTATGTTTCTGTTGTTGAATTATTTGTTATTTCAGCCACAAAAAACACAAAAGATAGAGAAATTACTTGTGTAGCTGAACACACTTTAACTTCCTGAGACAGAATTTCATCTGAGGAGAATACACTTCTTTGGTATTCAAACTAGCTCCAGTTTGTGCCTCTCCTTTGATTTCATCGCCACACGCCGGCTTTGCTACAGCAAGTATGAACTACACTTAACCAGTCGTCTCTTCCTCAACCAGCTACGCAGTGCAAGTAGTGCTAAGAAATGCAGTGGAATTCATTATTACACATATAAGACCCTGAAGTTGAACATTTGTGTTGAACTGTAATATCTTAATTAGTCACTGTTCGTACGCTCATATTGCTGACACGTTAAAGTAAATGTACAACATAACAGTAGTTCAGAGTAGTTTCTTGGAGCATGAGGGGGTTACATATTCCAGTTAATTCAATTTTCAATTCAATTCAGTTTATTTTGTATAGCCCATTATCACAAATTACAAATTTGTGATATTGAAAAATCCCTGTCCCAGTACCTCACATCGGATCAGGAAAAACTCCCCAAAAATAACCTTTGACAGGGAAAAAAGGGAAGAAACCTTCAGGAGAGCAACAGAGGAGGATCCCTCTCCCCGGATGGACAGAAGCAATAGATGTCATGTGTACAGAATGAACAGCATTTACAAAGTTACATAAACACATTACATGAATATGACAATGTATGAATGGAACTCCAATCCATGAAACAGAAGGAGGTAGAGAGGAGGGGGGGCGGGGCGCATCAGCAGGGCCAACGCGGGAGTCCGGCTCACCAGGCATCAGACACCTCCAGGTCCAATGGACCCTATGAGATGTGAAGTCACAACGACTCCGGGGAGGAAGCAGAGTTAATAAGGTGCAATGGAGAGATGTAAATTCATCCATAAGGAGAGAGAGAAGAGGAGATAGGTGCTCAGTGTATCCTAAAACATCCCCCAGCAGCCTATAAGCCTATAGCAGCATATCAAGGGGCTTGACCAGGGCAAACCTGATTCAGCCCTAACTATAAGCACTATCAAACAGGAAAGTCTTAAGTCTATTCTTGAATGAGGTGACTGTGTCTGCCTCCCGGACTGAAAGTGGAAGCTGGTTCCATAAAAGAGGAGCTTGATAACTGAAGGCTCTTGCTCCCATCCTACTTTTTAGGACTCTAGGAACCACAAGTAGCCCCGCATTTAGTGAGCGCAGCTCTCTAGTGGGGCAATATGGTACTACAAGCTCCTTAAGATATGATGGCGCATCACCAATCAAGGCTTTGTAGGTGAGGAGAAGAATTTTAAATGTGATTCTTGATTTTACAGGGAGCCAGTGCAGAGCAGCTAATACAGGAGTAATGTGATCTCTTTTCTTAGTTTTTGTGAGTACACAAGCTGCAGCATTCTGGATCAACTGGAGGGATTTAAGAGACTTATTAGAGCAGCCTGATAATAAGGAGTTGCAGTAATCTAATCTGGAAGTAACAAATGCGTGAACCAGCTTTTCTGCATCTTTTTGAGACAAGATGTGCCTGATTTTTGAAATGTTACGTAGATTAAAAAATGCAATCCTTGAGATTTGCTTAACATGGGAGTTAAAGGACAAGTCTCGGTCAAAGATAACGCCGAGATTCTTTACAGTGGTGTTGGATGCCAGGGAAATGCCATCTACAGAAACCACATCACCAGATAATTGATCTCTGAGGTGTTCAGGGCCCAGTAAAATAACATTGAGGCTTCATCGTTTACAAATACAAATTGAGATCGATCTGATAAATAGGATTTAAACCAACTTAGTGCAGTACCTGAAATGCCAATCGATTGATCCAGTCTCTGTAATAGGATGTCATGATCAATGGTGTCGAACGCAGCACTAAGGTCTAATAATACCAGTACGGAGATGAGTCCTTTATCTGATGCAATTAGGAGGTCATTTGTAATTTTCACCAGTGCTGTCTCTGTGCTGTGGTGTTTTCTTAATCCTGACTGAAACTCCTCAAATAAACTATTCTGATGTAGGAAGTCGCACAACTGATTTGCGACTACTTTCTAAAGGATCTTAGAGAGGAAGGGAAGGTTAGAGATTGGTCTGTAGTTAGCCAACACCTCTGGATTAAGAGTGGGCTTTTTCAGGAGAGGTTTAATTACAGCTACTTTGAAGGAATGTGGTACATGCCCTGTTAGCAAAGACACATTAACAATATCCAGCAGAGAGGTGCCAATTAAAGGCAACACGTCTTTAAGCAGCCTCGTTGGGATGGGGTCTAAGAGAAAGGTAGACGGTTTAGAAGTAGAAACCGTTGAAGACAATTGGTCTAGTTTAATGGGAGAAAAGCTATCCAAATATACACCAGGGCATACAGCCGTTTCCAAGGCCACTCATCTTGACAAATCGGCAGTAGTTGAGGGCAAGAGATCATCAATCTTGCCTCTAATAGTTAAAATCTTTTCATTGAAGAAGTTCATGAAGTCATTACTACTGAGGTCTATAGGAATACACGGCTCCACAGAGCTGTGACTCTCTGTCAGCCTGGCTACAGTGCTAAAGAGAACCCTGGGGTTGTTCTTATTTTTCTCTATTACTAATGAGTAATAGGCTGCTCTGGCATTACGGAGAGCCTTTTTATATGTTTTAAGGCTGTCTCGCCAAACTAAGCGTGATTCTTCCAGATTGGTGGAACGCCATATGCTTTCGACCTTTCGTGATGTTTGCTTTAGTTCGCGGGTCTGAGGGTTATACCAGGGAGCAAACCTCCTTTGCCTCACTGTCTTTTTCTTCAGTGGGGCTATCGAGTCTAGTGTCATTCTCAGTGAGCCTGTAGCACTATCGACAAGATGATCAATCTGGGACGGACTAAAGTTAGCACAGGAGTCCTCCGTCATATTGAGACGTGGTATTGAATCAAATGCAGAAGGAATCGCTTCTTTAAATTTAGCTACAGCACTGTCAGTTAGACATCTGGTGTAGAAACCTTTGACTAACGGTGTATACTCCGGAAGTATAAACTCAAAAGTTATGAGGTAATGGTCCGACAGAAGAGGGTTCTGTGGGAAGACCTCCAAATGCTCAATGTCAATGCCATATGTAAGAACAAGGTTGAGGGTGTGGCCAAAGCAGTGAGTGGGTTTGTGTACTCTCTGACAGAAGCCAATCGAGTCCAACAATGAGATAAATGCAGTACTAAGGCAATCATTATCAATATCCACATGGATATTAAAATCTCCTACAATAATAACCTTATCAGTTTTAAGGACAAAACTTGATAAACACTCTGAAAATTCAGATATAAATTCTGAATATGGACCTGGTGGCCGGTACAGTATAACAAATAGGATTGGCTGTAATGTTTTACAGGTTGGATGTGAAAGATTAAGAACAAGGCTTTCAAATGAGTTGTAGTTTAGTTTAGGTTTAGGATTCATTAATAGGCTTGAGTCAAAGATGGCTGCTACTCCACCTCCTCGGCCGGTGCCCCGAGGAATGTGAGTATTAATATGTTCCTCTTAATAAGTTAAGAGGAGTAAAGTAATTGGACCTGTACTTGTATAGAGCTTCTCTACTCTTCCGACCACTCAAAGCTCTTTAACACTACATGACATCATTCGCCCATTCATACATTGGATGGGAAGAGCTACCATGCTAGGTGCCACCTGCTGATCAATTCAATTCAGTTTATTTTTTATATCAGGACTATCTAACATTCATACCCATTCACACACCAATTGCACAACCTTCAGTGGCAATTGATGGTTAAGTTTTTAGCCCTAGGACACGACATGGACTAGCGGAGCCGGGGATTGAACCATCGATCCTCTCACTTTTCCTCATGAAAGGTTTAAACATGGATATAGCAAATGTCTCTTGTTAACATACATTAAGGGTTTACATGTAAATTAAGGTACTAACTGATATTGGTAAATGGTGGATGATGATGCTAATTAACATGTATATCATGAAGTTCTCACCTAAACCATTTCATATGCGAAAACAGTTTGTTTTATACATGTTTATTTAAGAGTAATGATTGTCCACTTACTTGTCCAACCCCCACCTGATCCCTTATTTTTAGTAAAGGTTGAGATCAATGGACACACTCCATGGTCTTCATGTAGAGGTGTGTTCATGTACCCCCGTGCCTCCTAATTGGATGTGGCTGAAAGATCTTTAAAGGAAGTTGAGGGTTCCAGAGGGTCCGGTACAGCGCTCTATCATTGCTCACGCTCCATTTGACCGTCACTGGTTACACAACCTCGAGATACTTGGACTCCTTTTGCGTTTACCAGCAAAGAACCATAGCCTTAGACCTGGTGGTACCAACTGCTTCCCACCCGGCTTCAAACAGCTCAAGTGGTTGTTAAAGGTCTCAGCCTGAAGGAGCCAACAGAACCACATTGTCCGCAAAGAGCAGAAACAAAGTTCTCTGCCTACGCAACATCCCCTCAAAATGTCTGTGCGCTGCTTTTTAGCTGCTATACAACTATCTGCTCAATGAGAAAAATGTTTTTCGTATTTAAATAGCGCAACAAAAATATTTTACCATTTTATTTTTATTCAACAATAAGTACACCAATACAAATCATCAACAACATCGACAGCCAGAAAAAAAAGTGAAAAATGAAAAACCTGCTGTCATATCAAGTCTGTCAACTGCCATAGAGTCCACTTCCTCCATTTACTGTCCATCCGTGATCCTGTCAGCCGTAGCCTGTGTGTCAGTCTTTCCATAATGTTTATTTCCCCCACTGTGTCCACCCAATGGGTCTGAGTGGGTATATCATCCGTCCCCCATTTTCTTGTAATGGCCTTTTTACCTGCAACCATGAGTATCTTGAATAGATACAAGTCCCCATCATGTACATCATTCTCTGTGTGCATACACAGATACATCAGTTTATGATTCATTTGAAATTTGTATCCCAGAATATCTTGTGTTATCCTATGGACCATTCCCCAAAACCCTATTATTTTGTGACAATTCCAGAATATATGTGCATGGTTGGCTTCAGATGACCCACAATTTCTCTAACATGACTTTCTTGTTTCAGAATAATTATTTGATATTTTAGGTGTGATAAAGAACCGTATTAGATTTTTCCAGGAAAACACTCTCCAGGCTCGCGAACAGGTTGTTGTCTTGTGTTTTTCCCACATGTTATCCCATTCATCTTCAGATATTTCCATATCAAATTATCTTTCCCATTTTTCTTTTATATACCCTGTTGGGTTTTTGTCATTCATCAATGCCTTATATAGTGTAGTTATAGTCCTAACCCGGTTCCCTTTATATGCATCAATCATTACTTGATTAAAATTCCCGCCAATCCAGGTCATATTTTGTTTTCAAGTCTTGAAAACTCCTTATCCTCCCTTTTTCCACCAGTGTGCCGTAATGCCCTTCTCCGCCCACTGTCAGAATCCCCCACCGCGCCCAGCTGGTTTAAAACTGCTATCAAAAGCGACCCATTTCAATAAATTTGCGTTCTTCTCCGCCTTATTATGTCTAAGTAATTTTAACCATAATTCCAGGGTACATTTTGTGATCGAATCCATTTGATTTCTAACCTTCTTAAATGTTTCCTTATCTCCTATTATACTCTGTATCGGACACATTCCAAATGATTTTTCACTTTCTTTCCATTTTGCTTCATAGTCCAGTTTACACCAACTATGCACATATCTCAGCTGGGCCGCGTGGAAGTATTCTTTCAGGTTCGGCAGGCTCAGGCCCCCCTTCTCCCTCTTTAGCTGGAGAGTTCTGAATCTCACTCTTGGCCTCTTCCCCCCCCAAAATGAATCTGGATATCATCCTGTCCCATGCTATGAATTGTGTTTGAGGTATCTGTATTGGTAATGCTTGAAACAAATACAAAAGTCTGGGTAATACATTCATTCTTATTAATTCAATCCTTGAGCTAAAATCCAATGTTAGGGTGGTCCATCTATGTATATCTTTTAATAATTCTCGGTTAATCCTATCATAATTTGCCCTATATAGTCCTGATAAATTCCTAGTAACTTCTACCCCTAAATAGTTAATTTTCTTTAGATTCCAATTTAAATTGTATTTTTCCCTGATCTCCTTTGGTGGTGTATAATTGATAGTGAGCACTTGGGATTTAGTTATATTTATCTTATATCCTGATAGCTGTCCATATGCGTTCAGGAGGTCTAACAATTCAGGCAACGATTCACTAGGCCGTTCAAGGAATCCAATGACGTCATCTGCGAAGAGGCCGACCTTATGTTCCACTCCGTGCACTGTCACCACTTGTATTCGCCTATTTTCACGTATGGCCAGTGGTTAAATAAAGTATGCAAACAGGGTTGGTGACAAACAGCATCCCTGTCTGGTTGATCTCAAGGCTCGAATTTGTTAGATAGGCTTCCATTTATTTTGATTCTAGCTGTAGGCCCTTGATATAAAGTCTGAATAATCTGTATTGATTTATCGTTGAATCCAAACTTCTCTAACACTGTGAATAGGAAAGTCCAATTTACCCTGTCAAACGCCTTTTCGGCATCTACGCTAACCAGAATCGTGTCTCTTTTCTGTTTGTTTGCCTGATCTATAATGTGCAGAGTCCTCCTAATGTTATCGTGCGTCTGTCGCCCGCTCACAAATCCTGTTTGGTCCTCGTCAATCAAATCCCGTGTAAAGTTGTGTAATCGTCTAGCAATAATAGATGTATATACCTTGTAGTCAACATTTAGTAATGATATTGGTCGATTATTTCCGCATAATTCCCTATGTTTCCCCGGTTTAGGTATGACCGTTATTATTGCTTCTGTCCATGTTGGTGGCAATTTGCCTTTTTGTAATGTCCAATTAAACGATTTAACTAACAGCGGAGTCAGTTCGTCTTTGAATGTTTTATACCATTCCGCCGGATATCCATCACTCCCGGGAGATTTCCCATTTTTCAATCTGTTTATTGCCCCCACTACCTCGTCTATTGAAATATCCCTTGTTAGGGTATCATTCTGTGTCTGTCCTATCTTTGGTAGGTCTAGTGTGTTTAAAAAGGAATTAATCTCCTCTCTTTGTGCAGACTCTGGCTGTGTATATAACTCCTCATAATATCTCTGGAATGTTTTTTCTATATCCTCCGGCTCTGTTATCAATTGAGTCCCTAATTTTATGGATTTGACTAGTTGCGAGTTGCTTACGGGTCCGTCTTGCCAATAATTTAGTGGCTCTCGGGCCTATCTGATAATAACTTTGCTTACAGAACAGAATCTTCCGCCCCATCTCCTCTGTTAGATGTTTATCTATCTCTAGTTTTCTGTGTTTCATTTTCTTTTGTGTGTCCAAGCCCGCCGAATTCTGGCAGTCTCTTTCCAATTCTCTCAGTTTTTCTGTATTTTTCGTATACGTTTCTAATTTCATTTTTTTTGCGTAGGTTGATTCCGAGATTAATCTGCCTCTCATAACTACCTTCAAGGAGTCCCAAACCATCGTTGGCTCCACCATCCCATTGTCATTTTCCGTAACGTAGTTCTGTATTTTCCGATTTGAATTTGTCCTTCCTTTGTTCATTATTCAGTAGACCCACATTTAATCTCCAATTAGTTATTCTTCTTCGGTTACTGATGCCTATGTCAAGGCACAAAGAGTTATGATCGGACACATCTGCACCCCCTATGTGGCAATCTTTCACCCTGTGAACATTTCCTGGATCCACAAACAAGTAATCTAATCCCCCCTACAAATTAGGATGCCTTCTGTTTCCGCTGCGATAACATCGAATAGCAATCTAAAAAAATGTTTATCACAGTCTGGAGGCGCATACACATTCACCAGAGTAACCTTCACATTGTCGAGCTTCCCTTTCACAATAATATATCTTCCCTCCCTATCCCTTATCTCTTTTTCGTATTCGAATTGCATTTGATTTGATATCATAATCGTCACACCCCTTCTGGGACCTCCCTTAAAAGAACTACTGTACAGATTTCTATAACTGTATCTCCTTAACTTTTCATGTTCTACTTTGTTAAGGTGAGTCTCCTGCAGATATATAATTTGGGCTCCGTCCTTCTTTAATTTCGTCATAACTTTGTCTCTCTTCTTGGGGGTATTCAGCCCATTAACGTTAAGTGACACCAGTCTAACAGTCGTACCCATCTAGTCCTAAGTCAATAACCCTATTAAGCGACCTGAATAACAGTAGGTTGAATACACAAGGAACATTTACCATTGCATAACGTGCAATAAAACATAACATGAAATTATAATAAGCAATAAAACAAAATACAACCTTCTTCCAAAAGGGGGGAAGTCGTCTCCCCCAAGTCCCGTTGGTAGGTTGAGGGGGAATCCTTCCTCTCAGAAAGTCCCCTCGCTAGAACTGAAATCAAACCCATTCTGTAGGGTTCCTCTCAGTCTAGATATGTCCAACTCTGTCGTTTCAGTCTCTCTCACTCGGCTTCAGTTACCTTGTATTCAGCAGAGGTCCGTTGACATGCCTCATAGGCCGTCCAGCTGGGTTCCGTGTCCCTTCAGGACAGCGCGTCAGACTCATTTCCCTCTTTGAAAGCCCTTCAGCTTCTCCCTGGCAGCAGCCGCCGCCGTCCTCCCGGTCTTGCTTCGGGTCACCTGTTGCCATTCTGCCCGGTCTTGTATATTTTCCCTCTCTGCGGTCGCGGCGCTTTCTCCCGTGAGACCCACCTCGTATCCTCTCTCCTCCATGTCTCGCCACGTCCTCTGCGCTGTCGTAGGTCTTGGCTCCGCTTGGCCAGTGAATTTGCATCTTCGTCAGCGGGGTCTGGAAGCGTATCTTTTCTTCCTTCAGTACTTTCTTTATGGCCCCGTATGTCTTTCTCTTCTGAACCACTTCAGTTGCATAATCATGGTCGAAAAAAATCCTCTTCCCTCCCACATGAATCTTCCTCTTCCATGCATGGCTAAGCACCATTTCCTTGGTCTCGAATTGTAGGAAGTTAACTACAATTGATCTGGGGGGTGCGTTAGGAGGTGGCTTCTGCGCCAGGGTTCTGTGTGCTCTCTGTATCTGGAGTGGGATGTCTCTAGGCAATTCGAGTTTGGTGGTTAGGAAGCGCTCCAGGTACTTGCCTGTCGAATTCTCCTCCGTGCCTTCCGGTACGCCAAAAATGCGTATATTATTCCTCCTCGACCTCCCCTCGAGGTCCGTCATTTTCTCCTTCATCTTTTGGGTCAGGGCAGTCATAGTTAGCAACTCACTCTTTGCTCCTGTCTGCCATTCCTCCAGTTCAGCTATGCGTGTTTGAGCTTCCTCCATGTCGTCATGCTGTGTTTTAATGTCTGCATTAATCCCTTCGAATTTACTTTCAGTTTCTCTCCGGATCCTGTCGAACTCTTCCTTGACCTCTCTCCTCACATCACTTATCCCTTGTTTGACTTCTTTAACCTCCTTTCTCACCTCGTCCAGTTGTTTGCCTATGGGTGTTAGCAAGTCAATCAGCTGATTTAAGCTAGCTGGCTCTGCTCCTGCCACGTTCCTCTCGCCCCGCACTTCATTGTCAGCATTTGATTCCATTTTCTTCCTTTTCTATCACCTCTGACTTGGTTTTATTTGTATATCTTATGTATATCTTGTATACCTCTTTATTTATTCCCTTATATATTATATTGGATTTATTTATTTAAATCATGATTTTTGAGGGTTTATCGTCGCCGAGTTGAGAGAGCTCAAAACTATGTGACTGCTCACTCCGCCATCTTGTCCGCCCTCCGAGACATACATTTTAATGTAAATGTTGAAGCGATTAGAAACATAATCAGTTGTTACACAGATGTTATTGTATATTTTGCCAAACCGTTTTGCATTTTTTTCTTATCTGCCCGAGAGAGCAGCGCCATCTGCTCTCTAATTAACTAGTGGACTAGTAAATTGCCGTACGGTGGCCCGCTGTGCCGAAGGATGTTCCCACTGTAACCTACTGAGTTCTCTAAACTAGAAGCAGAAGAATGATCTGCTTCAATGGTAAATTTATGAAATTGGTTAACAAACTCATGTTTTCACCTCAATGTCAGCAAAATTGTATGATTGTTTTATTTTTTATTTGTGAAAGTCTGCAACTAGAGATGCAGACCCAGATGTTAGCGTAGCAGGTGTATGAGTTTAAATATTTAGGCAGAATAATAAATAAACAACTCGCAAAAGTTAAAAAGTTACAAACTAAATTCCAATTACATGTGTGAAATTCTAGACATACTATGAACAATTTAATGACTAAGGCCTCAAAGTTGTACATCATTGCCAGGATTCGTTGAGTCATGAACTTGTGTCTTACCAGTTGGACACAGACAGGTAGGACCACATTCAAATCTGCAGAAACACTTTACAAACAGGTTTTGAAAACATTGGCTTACAAAACGGTAAATAAGACTTCTTTAACTGGGAAACCATTATCATATTTTCAGATATTTGACTTGTGTTTTACATATTCATGGTCTGGCTCTGCTCAATGAAAATACTCATCAACCAGAGACCCTTTTCCTATCGGCAGTACATACTTGGACCACTACCGAACGAGCCAAGGACATCTCTCAACTTTTTCTCTATATCTATAAAAGAGGTTACTGGACAATCAAACGCTGTCATAATCTGGAGTAGTGATTATTATGATCATTGCTACTAACTGTCTGTGCTTATGTGTCTATTCTTATGTGCTCTTGTTGTTTATTTTAAAAACATCAACCTGCCAGCGAATGCAGATGAACAGTAGCCTACATGGCTAAATCTGGCCCATTAACTTGCTGCTCATGTTAAGTAATGTGCATTATCCCTCGTTAAATAAAATAAATATGACTTTTTTTGATGATAAAGCAAATATTGATTGATAATCGATCAAGCAGTTTGTGTGCATTTCCTTGTCTTGCAGTGAAAAAACACTGATCACACCATTCAGCGGTATAACATGCTACTGGAGATAGACAAACACCACGGTGGCTGGATCTTACGCTAAACTAGGGGTAGATTGGAATATCATTGTTTATCAGGCTCCATTGACTGAACACACAGCTAGCTACCCAGGGATTCTTCTCGCATTAATGTTTGTTTAAGTACCTCATTAGTCCTTATGTATCTACAGCACATTTGGTGTAAATTCAAGTGGGCTTTGTATAGTCCCACCTACTCTTTACTGTTTAATACATTTATTTTCATGCTACGATTAATCAAATGTTATTTATCAGTGTTAAAGAAGAACCAGGTCATCATTTTACTTGTAGGGCCACAAACGTAACAAAGTCATTAAAATGTCATGCATATATGTCTAGTGGATAGTTGTTTATCCATAGTCAGTGTATTACTATACAGTAAATAGAGTTTGGAGAAACAGACAGGAGTACCAGTAATGAAGTGAAGTGAATGACATATTTAGAATATTTTCACCTAATCTTACCATCATACAGCCCTTTCTTACAGGGAAGTGAACTGAAAGTAAAACAAAACCCAAAAAAGTGTTCCCCACATTCTAAATATAGATATAATATTTATAGAGATATAAAATATAAGTAAATACAACTTTGAGGAAGACCAATAGCATATCAATGATAACATTGCATTCACTTATTGTTCTTGCATGCAATCCTGTTGATTCTTGTACATTCATTCATATTTCAGGAGGTATATGAATTCATGCTCTTTTATGGACCCGAACCATTATGTGTTACTGATTCCAATCACAATTATATTGATTGTTTTGAATCCATTACTATAGTTTTTTGGATATTGACACAATTACGTCAACTTTCCTACAAGAATAACATGAAATAACACCAAGCCTATCCTTAAGATAGTGGATAGATGGTGATCCTTAGAGCCTTAAACAAATAGAATAAGTATACTTTTCCTTTGATATTCATGCATTGTATTCATAAAGTTATGATCCATAATATCTCAATCCAAATTCCAAATGTGATACTTACTGTATGTACATAGCAGCAGAATATATGCAACGTTGAGTAAATATGTATCTGGAACAATGACACAAGAATAGCCTACTGACTTTTACACCTGGTTATTACAAAAAACAAACACCATCTGACCACCAAAAATGTCTCTTTTGATTTGTCTCATCTTTGTAGATGCTGGGGTGGAATTTAGGTGGACAGAGGAAGAAGTTGCAGATTTGTACGACAACACCAAGATCATCATTGCTGCTGATGGTATGTTATTGAGCAAATATAAGATATGCAGCACAACTCCTTTCCATGTTTCATTCTAAAGAACCATGGCAATGTTAAATAGCACTCTTTGATTTATTGAGTGCGAAGTGGTCTTTTAATTGACAGGCATCGAGAAATTCAATAAATAGATGTGCATTTATATTTTAATCTTCTGATCACTCAAAGCCCTGCATGTGAACGTTCAGCTATTCACTCACACACCAATGGCACAGCCTTTGAACGCAATTTGGTGTTCACTAACTTGCCAAGGGACACTTTGACATGTAGCCAGGAGGAGCCGGGGATCGAACCTCAGATCTTCTGACTAGAGGAGCACCAGTTCTACCTCTTTTTAGCAATTTCAACTGTACCCCGAATTTGTGAGGAAAAAGTTAGTTTTCTTTGTTTTCAGGGTTACAATATATACAACATTCAGAGCGTTAATATATAATAAAACAACTATCATCTATGTAAAGATATAGTGGCGTAATTAGTCCATGTTATTGCGTGCCCTACTGGTCAGCTCATGGTTGCCGCTCTGTGCTGCTTTCATATGGCGGTTACGCCACCCTGACCGACAGCATCGACGTGGAAAAGTACTTCCCACCTCCTGGTTCCTCCTCAGGGAAACACTGAGCTCGGTAAGCTCATTTGCCGTAGTTTGTACTGTCAGTGCCGTTAGCACTGTTAGCTACGAGCCAACAGCTGAGGCGTTGCCATGTTGAGAGCTGTTGAGAGGCAATCAAAACGTTCCGTTGTGCTTGGATGTAGTGTACAGTGCTTTAAGTGGTTAGAAGACCAAAAAAGCGCTACATAATTGCAATTCCATTGTTTGGTCAGTCATATTTCTTTTGCCGGTCACATTTACACATGTGTGCCTAAAGCGTGATATCTTTAGGTCAGCACACATCTGTACAGTGTTACACAGACAATGACACACACACAGTTTCAGGACAGTGGTGACAAATGTTATCTGGAGCTTTGCTGTCAATCATAGTACTAATCATTGTCAATACAATCTAAAGACCTTTGCAATGATGAGTTTTTAAAGGTTTGAATTTTCACGAGACGATGTTGTCACTTTGCACGATTTGCCTAAGAGTCCAGGGCAGAAGATATCGACATCTCAATAAGGACTCATAGTCATAGTACCACCTACTGGTTTGTGTGACAAACATTGTGCGGGTTTAATGAGGTTTGCTTTTGTGTCAACAGTTTGCTATGATGAGGATCTGACGGATGGGCTTTTCCGGACACTGTACCGACTCTGCAGTAACTTCCGTCATACCTGCACCATCTTCATCTCCTTAGAGAAAAGGTAAGAAGGAATGGCATCTACATCAGGGGTTCTCCACCTTTTTTAACTTATGCATTCATGGTTATATATCCTCACCACACACTTTGGAGCTTTTACTGCCACAGGTCATCTTGATATGCAGATTCTACATCTCTGGTGAGTGATTTTTTTCACAGAAGCTTGTGGAATATTGGATTTATTTCATTCAATTGATGAAAAAAACCTTTGTCATCATTCGGCAGCCATAACGTAAAGAAAAGTGTCTGACCAAAAGTGTTTATCTCACAAGCAACAAGCGATGACGTAGGTTTTGGCCGCACGGACTGGGAAGGGCGTCTCCAAGCTCAATCACTATTAATTAACAATTAAACGGTCAGCCAGTTACATCACTGGGCTCATTGCTTAGCAACAGCTGAACCAATTACATTGAGACCTGTAAACAATGACTCAACAACTTAATAATACTGAGAGACTGAACACACTTGACAAAACCTGTTTGTATGTCCAATTATAATAGAGATACATTGTACAAAATATGTATTTTAAGATTTTTATATGATTATTATTGTTATTAAACCAATAATTTTTCAGTCAGATATTACATCATAAATTGTCGAATCTTATTGTAAAATGTGAATGTAAATGCTTCGCAAAAATAAAACTTGAAATGCTACTTTTGTAAAAAGTAGGAGAGGAGACATATTGATGCTACATCATCATAGCTCATCGCTACATCATGTGCCGTTAAGTTGGAGGCATAGGTGGTGCTAAATGTATAATGGTGGAACGAGCTCCCCATTGACATCAGGACAGCAGAAAGTGTCGACATCTTCCGCCGCAAACTAAAAACACATCTTTTCCGACTAATGAATGAATTAATTAATTTGAGATGATCCAGATTTATTTATTTATTTATTATTAGGTATTAATACTTTGATATAGCTCTTCTTTTGAACAGTTATCCAGTCTGTACACTGCAGAGATTGTTCATTCAGAGTGAATTAAATTTCTTTATGAGGGAGAGGTATTGGACGATTAATTGGTATTAATTAATCAACTTGTTCCCGCTCCAAACTATTTATTATTATATTGCCCTTTAAAGTCTGTCGACTTCTACTGCACATATAGGGCATACAAAGTTGAACAGTCTTTCTGAATTCCTAACCTTTGTCTCATTTTTCTCTTTGCCTCAGATATCATACACATAGTGATGCAGGCAGCTTGTTTTTTTGTGTCATTTTTGTGTTTATTGATATGTGTTAACATAAGCCACTAATAAGCCACTCAGATCAAGTTGTTCCCACACACATCAAGTTAAGAGCTCAAGCACTAATGTTTCCTGTTGTGCCTGGATGTCTCTCAAGGATGAACTTCACCCTGCGACACATGGATGTTTCCTGCGATGCCTACAACCATTTCAGCCACTGTCTGTTCCAACTCGAGGACCAGGTGGACGGACGGTGCAGTTTCAGAGTGGAACAGCTCCCTTCTGACTTTGCACAGTTTCTTCTGTACGAACGCATAGAGCAACTGGTAAGGGAAACACTCACACACATATTCTACTAGTCTTAAATTAAAACAAACCTAAACCTCAAAGCCTTTAATCTAAAACCTGAGTCCAGCGTCATTTATTAGAACAAAAGCCATGAGACGTAGAATGGTTATGAACGTTAGATAGTCCTGATGGGCAGGTGGCACCTTGCATGGTAGCCCATGTCATGATGACATGGAGTGTTAAAGAGCTTTGAGTGGTCTAGCCTGAACGCCTCGGGGTTCCCCCAGGAAGAGCTGGAAAGGTTGCAGGATAGTCTGCAGCTCCCGTGACCCAGATAAGCAGGTTTATTTTCTTCTTTTTTTAGGAGCTGTGGAAGGTTACCGCCACTCCACTTCCATTTCCTGCAAGCACTGTGAACACTGTACCTGCTCCTGAAGACACCAAACAGAGTCCAGTCGAGTTGAAGGTTTGAAATGTAATAGAAACAGACAAGTTGACATATAGAGTTCATCGGGGAGTTTTAAAAATGGTTCACTGATTTGAGCATAAATGTAGAATAATTTATTTTTAAAATCTTGATTCATGCATTTATGACCAACTGTTATTAAAGCTATTTAAAGTCATGCATGTTTGTAGATTAGAAAACAAGATCTAATAAAGTTTTTCAATGTGTCTTGTAATTTCATTCTGGCTGCATGCTGTTGAAAGCATTAATATCTTTTAATGTATTTTTGTGGCAGAACAGAATTACACAGATACATTTAAACACGCTTGACAAAGTCCCAGGTGTCTCCCTCTCCCCTCCCAATCAGAGAAGAGTTGAATCTCACAGTTGTCCCTCCTGGCTCCCTTACAGTCAAGCTGCTTGCAAAGACAACAAAAACAAGGATTTAGTCATTTTGTATTGAGCCTAACTAACTTTAGTGAATCATAACATATCGGGTATGGAATTAATCTGCAGATACTCCAGTTCAAAGCAACACCAGTCATTTCTTCAGATGTGGGTTTTTGAGCCACATGTCCCCTTTCGGGTCAAAGTGGCGGGATCGGGTTAGGGTGAGTATAATGCCTGATGTAGGGTGGTCCTACAGCCAGCAGCCGGACCCTTCTCCTCTATGATGGTATAAAACAATACAAGTGGGAATCACTTGTACCTGAACAACAGGTCCTTGTATCATAAATGGGTACAAATAATATCAGGTTCAACTGTATGTGAAATTAGTCATGGACAGACAGACAGATACACTCAACAGATCAAATGATTCAGCCTGGTGGAGATAATTCATATTAAAACAAATCCACTTTTGTCCATTTAGATGCAGATCTGTGGTTAAAAAGTGTGTTCTACGGATGGTAAATTGTCTGTATAGCATTGCTAGTCTTCGGAACGTTATGACACTTTTAACACTACATGTCATCATTCATCCATTCACACTCATACACTGATGACCATTCACATCCATTCAATGGAGTCAAGTGTGTACAGCGGAGCTGGGGATCAAACCTAGCACTCACCACTGTCACCCACAGCTTGTGACGTGTGAAACAGAAAAAGATTCAAATTTTGAAGTCATAACTATTTTTACTTTTTTAAGGTACAATATGATATATAATATAAAGAACGTTTCTGGATGTCGTGGGGGTGTAATAAGCAGGATGCGCATCCTGTTTATTTATCAAAAAGTCAGGTGTGGGAGTGAACAAAGCAGTGACACCTGGCAGTCACTGGGTGTAAATATTTAGTAACAACTATGTAAGAATTCCTTTGTGTGGTACGACCCGTTCTAAGTTATGCATTAAAGTCTAAGCTCACTTACTTGGCTAAGTTTGACAATATTGTACAGCTAGTGCAACCGGCTCCAGGAGAACTTCAAGAATGTTCATTGTGGTGTCTTCCACAGTAAGAGGCCCCCCGGGCAGACATGAGCTGTGGTGTATTAGAGACACAGAAACTTAAAAGTGAGTGTGTGGGATTTAGTGATATCTAGTGGTGAGCTTGCAGACTGCAACTGGTTGTTGAACAGGTGTATTAATATAGTATTGTTTTTTTCTCAATTAGTTTCTTTCGGAATTTTATTAGTGATGGAGTATTCATTTCCTTTACTTAATAGCAATACCTCAATTTGAAAATACTCCACTACAAGTAAAAGTCCCTCCAAGCCTTCTCTCTGGGTCCTCTGCAGTCTGAGTGGTTAGATTGAGGTTTAAACTGTGACTAGTTCACCTTCTATTACTATGGTGAAGTTTGAAGAGGCGCTTTACTAAAGTTAACTCTAGCTTGTTCTAGGCTGCTTTTATTGTGAAAGCCTCGACACTGAACCAGGAAGCTGTTCCTGTTCAAAGCTTCCAATAACTGCTGATTTCTTCTCTTCTTGTTCAGAGGATAGAAATGAAACTCCAGTAAATGTACTTAAGTTTCCACCACTCAAAATGAGGGAAGAAAACAAAAACTCTGAAAAGACTGATCTCTTTATTGCTTGAACTGCTATAAGCAGAGACACCCAAACACACCAACATGTAAGCACTATATGTGCAGTTAGTCTGAACACACATACTGACTGATCCTCTGGAAACCCACTGCTGTCTCCTCTATTAGTTTCTCTGATAGTCTGACTGAGTGGAGCACAGTGAGATTTACTTTTTACCTTCTAGTGAGTCAGAAATACTGTAAAGTCATAAGACAGCTGATAAAAAAAGAAAATACAGTACCAAGTCAAAATGACACCACACTGTACAAATGAGTGCAACACTACTGAATTAAGACATTTTTGATAAACAGACATTGAAGAGGTTTCTACTGTGAAGAGAAAACTGCAAAACAACAATCAGCAATGAGTATAAAGCAGAAACTGTTCTAGATGCTTTGGAAAGTTGCTTTATGGGAAACACAGGATCCAGTGTTTTGTGAGCTTGACTGACTCATTTAACAGACAGGCTACATTTGAAGTGTAACATGAGGGTATATTTTGCGGTGCGGCTGCTGCAACATTATGCTTCCACTATTATCAATGAACACCAGGCGTATGTGCAGAGCCGCTCTACAGCATGGGCTAGTCTTCATATTTGCAAGTTATGTGTGCCCCTTTTACACACAAAGTCATTAAGTATCTATGTTTAAATTAAACTAAAGATATACAGGAACTGACTTAGTTATGCAAATGAGCTTATTGGTTTGGAGATTTTCTATTGTTTCCAATGTGTCATTTGATGAAAGTTGACCGAAGAGAAATAGCAGAAAAGATGAGTTGTCAGGCCTCACACACCCTCTCTCACACACACACACACACACACACACACACACACACACGTAGCAGAGCTGTAAATAGAACACAGGAGCCCATGATGTCAGTTAAAGGGATAACTGGACATTCTGAAGTGTGTTCTGAAAGTATTTAACAAACATTTTTGGAGAATTTCACCCAGAAATATAGTAATATGTTCTCTGTTTACCTTTTGCTCTTTAGCAAAAAGTGAAAATGTTATTTACTACTTAAAAGTAAAAAAATACTAAAAGGAAATCATACTGAAAAAGCAATCTAAAAAACAATTTTTTATGTAAAATTAAGATGTAAGAACCTGAACTAATACACAGAAGAGATGAAATGGAGATGTTGAAACCACTATTTAAAAGAATCAGTGTAAGGATAAATTGACAAATGGTCATGTTTAACTTAATTGTGCTTTAAAAAAAGTTTAATCTCATTTCTCCTCCTGGGTTAAAACACCCTATTAGCATGTTAGCAAGCTAATATTCACTTTTCAGCACTGAGGATGATGGGAATGTCGTTTGTTTTGCGGGTCACAGACCACAACTGGACAGATTTGAATTTTGAGAAGAAAAGTCAGTGGATCACCCAAGTTATTAAAAAAGTCACTGAGACATAAATGGATCAAATTATAGTGGCTGAGCTACTTCAAGCTGGACCAAAGATCCAAACACTGCCCTAGAACCAGGCCGCTAGCTTGGTTAAAACATCAAGACAAATTATGGCATGCCTCATCAAAAACAAAGCTCCTCAGTCAGCATGAAACCATCTGTATGCCATCTTTGTGAACACTGAAGATCTCCAGAGCAAACTAAGCTACTAACTGTGCATCCACACGGTCAACATATTTACCCAATACTGCAAAATGGATAATGTGACAATGTGTAGATTGGTTCCCTCCATTGAAATGTGGAAGAAACTCCTAAGCCGTCCTTGAATGCACACATTCATATCCTGTCTTAATTTGACATCAGCTGGATCGACATCAATATGGCTATAAAATGCTTTACATTTTGTTTAGATCATTTCATTGTATCTGGGTATTTTGTATAAATATTCTTATTTTAATAATATACTCTCAGTGTGAAGGCACAGTCAGTATGCATACACAATTATTTGAATCTTAGCTACACTTTCAAAGTGTGTCTATTTGGTTTTAGGGTTGCAGCTTCAGGCAACAAAGCTCAAAACCCTTCCCTTCACAGAAAACGCATTGCGTCTCTTGAGAACATACAAAATAAGTAGGAGGAATAACAGGTGTATTGAAGTCTTCTTGTGCTGTCATCTGGCTGTGGTAACAACAAGAGAGTGTAGAAGTAAGAGAATGGAGGAAATGAGGGCCAGAGAGCCATGCTCAGACGGAGAGGGAGACAAAGCTGTTGTACTGCTCAATGTTTCTCTTCAGGATGTCAGAGCAGGGACCCAGAACTCGCTCGAACCGGGGCCGGTCCAGTTTGACACACTTGAGGGGGCCGCATGCAACAACAGTTGCAGCACGGGGCCGGTTCATCAGCAGGGCGATCTCACCTGAAGGGACATGGGGAATAAATATATATAATCTTTTAATCCAGTTCCTGTGCTGTAAATGGCAGTTGTCCTTCAGGGCCTTGTGTTTGTCTGATTTACCAAAGTAATCTGAGGGTCCAAGTCTGCCGACCTCCACAAACTCCTCGTCCTCTGACCGCCTCTGTAGGACAGCTGCTGTCCCCTGTTAGCACAACAAAAACATAAACTACATATCCCAGAAAAAAAATCAACATTTATTTAATAAACATTGACTTTAAACCCTATCTTTGCACACAGCCCGCATTGTCAACGTCACTTTTCACAATAGTTACCTTGTTCTCTAGCTACCTTTGTTTGTTTTTATAACAATGATACTGAAGCCTGGTATACCAGTGATCATACCTGACTCGCATGTCTGCTCCAACACTGTGTGATATTAGATAAATATACATTTCATGATTAAAACTAATTGTTATCAGACATGGAGTTCTTCGATTTCATTACAGTGACACCAGGAACTAACCCCACAATAGGTTCATCTCACAGACAACCACCACTCCACTGCCTCAGCTTTCTGGGTAGAACATAACAATGCATGTTGCTAAGATGTAGATCTAACTGGGCTAAATTGATGCTATTCTTTGGTTTAACAGGGGTACCACACCAAAGAATGCTTTTCTGAACCAAACGTCCTGTACCAAGTGGTTTGGGTTGATTAGTGCTTGCAGAAGGTGGGGTGTACCTCCAGGATAATGAAGAACTCCTCGCCAGGCTCTCCCTGCACCACAATTTCCTGGCCGTCCTGAAACTGCACCGTCTCCAAGGCATCAGCCACCGTCAGACGCTCCCACTTATCCAGAGACTCTGTTCAGGAGCAACACTTGGGTCATCAGGGCAGCTTTGGTGTAAAACAAGATGGTCCAGTCATTTAATATGATGAAAAAAAGAAGTTCTCACCTAAAATGGATACCTTGCTGAGGAACTCCTCATACATCTTGCGCTTTCTCAAAGTGCTTCCCTAAAAAAATTAATACATCGTGACATTTCCTCAACATCTCATTATTCCGATGACTTTATGGTCAGCTTTGTTATGTACTGCACAGCTTACCATCAATATTCTCCTGTAGCTGTCTCTGTCAATGCCCCACAGCTTGACATTGGACCTGGCACGGACTGAAGCTGCACGAGGGGTTCCATAAATCAGAGCCAGTTCCCCAAAACTTCCTCCCTCACCAATGCTGGTCACCAGTTCGTTGTTCACATATACCTAAAAGGAGTCAGAACAGATGTGACTAGGTTTCTAATGGCAACACAGGGACACAAGCTTGACCGGCATCCATTACAGCTGCCATATGACAAAAATATGCTAGTCTACACACAAAGATAGATTAAACATGAAATCAGACAAGTTGACTATTTATATAACACAGCATATCTGGAAAACAAATATATATATATATATATATATACACACACACTCCACAGAAAAATAGGCTTTATCAGGCTGTTAGTTCTTTTCAGTAGAATACAAATGAAGGAAAGCTTTTTACATTTGTACACTGCCCAATATTTCACTGTTCAAAACTACACAACATAAGAAAGAACCTCTTACATCCATCTCTCCCAGGTCGATGACATAGAAGTTGTCTCCCTCATCACCTAGAACAAGAGCAAAGAAGGCCCATGATTGAATGAACACAAGTCAAACAAAACAATCTTCTAATAAAATTCAGTGTGTGTAACCTTGTTGGATGACTGTTTCTCCAGCAATGCAGTTGACAGAAAACATTGCATCAAAAATGTCACTAGAGGGACAGAAAACAAGCTGATTAGAAGGAAATGCATTGAAAAGGATTGTTGAACTACTAAACGGATTGGTGCCGTTACCTCCTCTCATTGTCGTCCAGGTGGGCAAACAGCACGTTCCTCTCCATGGCTTTGGCCAGGGCAGCCATGGTCTTGTAGTCTTTTGGGATAACCTTGTGTGAAAAGGTTTGTTTAGATTTCACAGTAAGATTTCAGGGAATATTAAGAATATACTAGAATCAAAATCAATATTGCAAGTCAAATGGAAAGTATGGAAAGTCATTATTTAATATTAAATAAATAAATATTCCTATGAAATACATAAAAATAGCAATTCAATAAAATTAAATATATAAATGAGTCAAAATAGTTCAATAAATCTCTCTAACTGATGTAGGGTGGTCCTTACATCTCGTAAGGTTCCTGAGCGCATCGCTCTCTCTCTTCCGGTAAGCGTATTGCATCACTTCCGGTTGCCAGCTTAGCAGCTTGCGATGTTTTCTTCTCCCCCTCCCGCTCCCTCTTGCTCAGAGTGTCTCATGTATAGCTATTCCTCTGCCTCCCTTAATGATAACGGTACATGCAACAAGTGTAGTTAATTTGCTAGGTTGGAGGCAGTTCTAAGTGGGTTAGATGCACGGCTCCGCACCATTGAAGCTCAGACAGTTACGCTAGTTAGCCCGCCTCCCCCCATAGCCGGGGCGGAGCCTTTAGCATTAGCTTCTGTTAGCTGTCCCCCTGCAGCCCCCGAGCAGCCGGATGGCTGGGTGACTGTTCAAAGGGGTTTTAAGTCTAACCAGAAGCCCACTGAGCTCGCTAACCTCTTCACGTTTCGAACCAGTTTTCCCCACTCAGCGACGCACCCGCTGAGAAACCCACTCTGGTTATAGGTAGCTCCATAGTCAGAAACGTGAAGATAGGAAAGCCAGGGATATGCATCCCGGGGGCCAGAGCGGGCGACATTGAATCTTGTTTAAAACTGCTGGCTAAAGATGAGCGTAGTTACAGTAAGATTATAATACACGCCGGCGGTAATGACTCCCGACTGCGGCGGTCGGAGGTCACTAAAATTAATGTGGAATCGGTGTGTACTTATGCCAAGACAATGTTGGACACCGTAGTTTTCTCTGGCCCTCTCCCCAATCTGATCAATGATGACATGTATAGCCGCATGTCGTCATTCAACCGCTGGTTGTCCAGGTGGTGCCCAGCAAACAATGTAGGCTACATAGATAACTGGCAGACTTTCTGGGGAAAGCCTGATCTGATGAGTCGAGACGGCATTCATCCCACTTGGGATGGAGCGCGTCTCATTTCTGCAAACATGGCGAAGTTGATTAGCGGACTTAATCCATGACCCAGAGTTCAGATCAGGAAGCAGAAGCAGAGTTGTAGTCTTCCACCCTTCTCTGCACTTCCATTCGAGCAGTTACCCACCCTTAACCTTAATTCTATAGAGACTGTGTCTGTCCCACGGCCACTTAAATTAATTAAATCAAAAGTAACCAGAAGAGGAGTCATACAAAATAACCTCATACAGGTTAACATCACTACTGCAACAGTGCAACAAAACAGGATAATTAAATGTGGACTCCTAAACATTAGATCTCTGTCATCTAAAGCTGTATTAGTAAATGATTTAATATCAGACAATCACATTGATTTATTGTGTCTTACTGAAACCTGGCTGAGCAATGAAGAATATGTCAGCCTAAATGAATCAACTCCTCCAAGTCATATTAATACTCACATTCCTCGGGGCACCGGCCGAGGAGGTGGAGTAGCAGCCATCTTTGACTCAAGCCTATTAATGAATCCTAAACCTAAACTAAACTACAACTCATTTGAAAGCCTTGTTCTTAATCTTTCACATCCAACCTGTAAAACATTACAGCCAATCCTATTTGTTATACTGTACCGGCCACCAGGTCCATATTCAGAATTTATATCTGAATTTTCAGAGTGTTTATCAAGTTTAGTCCTTAAAACTGATAAGGTTATTATTGTAGGAGATTTTAATATTCATGTGGATATTGATAATGATTGCCTTAGTACTGCATTTATCTCATTGTTGGACTCGATTGGCTTCTGTCAGAGAGTACAGAAACCCACTCACTGCATTGGCCACACCCTCAACCTTGTTCTTACATATGGCATTGACATTGAGCATTTGGAGGTCTTCCCACAGAACCCTCTTCTGTCAGACCATTACCTCATAACTTTTGAGTTTATACTCCCGGAGTATACACCGTTAGTCAAAAGTTTCTACACCAGATGTCTAACTGACAGTGCTGTAGCTACATTTAAAGAAGCGATTCCTTCTGCATTTGATTCAATACCACGTCTCAATGTGACGGAGGATTCCTGTGCTAACTTTAGTCCGTCCCAGATTGATCATATTGTCGATAGTGCTACAGGCTCACTGAGAATGACACTAGACTTGATAGCCCCACTGAAGAAAAAGACAGTGAGGCAAAGGAGGTTTGCTCCCTGGTATAACCCTCAGACCCGCGAACTAAAGCAAACTTCACGAAAGCTCGAAAGTATATGGCGTTCCACCAATCTGGAAGAATCACGCTTAGTTTGGCGAGACAGCCTTAAAACATATAAAAAGGCTCTCCGTAATGCCAGAGCAGCCTATTACTCATCAGTAATAGAGAAAAATAAGAACAACCCCAGGGTTCTCTTTAGCACTGTAGCCAGGCTGACAGAGAGTCACAGCTCTGTGGAGCCGTGTATTCCTATAGACCTCAGTAGTAATGACTTCATGAACTTCTTCAATGAAAAGATTTTAACTATTAGAGGCAAGATTGATGATCTCTTGCCCTCAACTACTGCCGATCTGTCATCAAGAGGAGTGGCCCTGGAAACGGCTGTATGCCCTGGTGTATATTTGGATAGCTTTTCTCCCATTAACCTAGACCAATTGTCCTCAACGGTTTCTATTTCTAAACCGTCTACCTGTCTCTTAGACAGTGTACTCACAAAAACTAAGAAAAGAGATCACATTACTCCTGTATTAGCTGCTCTGCACTGGCTCCCTGTAAAATCAAGAATCACATTTAAAACTCTTCTCCTCACCTACAAAGCCTTGATTGGTGATGCACCATCATATCTTAAGGAGCTTGTAGTACCATATTGCCCCACTAGAGCGCTGCGCTCACTAAATGCGGGGCTATTTGTGCTTCCATCCTAAAAAGAAGGATGGGAGCAAGAGCCTTCAAGCTCCTCTTTTATGGAACCAGCTTCCACTTTCAGTCTGGGAGGCAGACACAGTCACCTCATTCAAGAATAGACTTAAGACTTTCCTGTTTGATAGTGCTTATAGTTAGGGCTGAATCAGGTTTGCCCTGGTCGAGCCCCTTGATATGCTGCTATAGGCTTATAGGCTGCTGGGGGATGTTTTAGGATACACTGAGCACCTATCTCCTCTTCTCTCTCTCCTTATGGATGAATTTACATCTCTCCATTGCACCTTATTAACTCTGCTTCCTCCCCGGAGTCGTTGTGACTTCACATCTCATAGGGTCCATTGGACCTGGAGGTGTCTGATGCCTGGTGAGCCGGACTCCCGCGTTGGCCCTGCTGATGCGCCCCGCCCCCCCTCCTCTCTACCTCCTTCTGTTTCATGGATTGGAGTTCCATTCATACATTGTCATATTCATGTAATGTGTTTATGTAACTTTGTAAATGCTGTTCATTCTGTACACATGATATCTATTGCTTCTGTCCATCCGGGGAGAGGGATCCTCCTCTGTTGCTCTCCTGAAGGTTTCTTCCCTTTTTTCCCTGTCAAAGGTTATTTTTGGGGAGTTTTTCCTGATCCGATGTGAGGACCTGGGACAGGGATGTCGTATGTGTACAGATTGTAAAGCCCTCTGAGGCAAATTTGTAATTTGTGATATTGGGCTATACAAGATAAACTGAATTGAATTGAACCCTGCAGAAACATGCAGCAATTAGTGAAAGCACAATTAAATAAATTCAGAAAAGACAACCTCATTTTCACACAATATGTCTTTGGGATGCACCAATACCGATATCATAATGGGTATCAGGTCTGATACGGCGTTCATGTAGTCGTACTTGTAAAACTATTTAATACCACTATGTCAATGTGACGTCAGCCTCTTGTCAGTTGAGCCTAATAAGCAACAATAACCTGATTCACAAACAGGTTAGGTCCATCATTTTTAGGCAAATTTGTAATTTGTGATATTGGGCTATACAAAATAAACTGAATTGAATTGAAATGAATTGAATTGAATAAATAGTCTTTGATTTTTTAAAGTTTTTCAAAGGACTTCTTTTATTTTATTTCACAATTTCGGAGTGTGCTAGCTAGCTAATTATTGTCCAAATTCTGGTGTGATAAACAGTAAATTAATTCAAATCAGTGCCTTGTATTGCTATTTTACAAGCTATTGTAGCTTTCTTATGTTGCAAGGGTGGGCTGGTCTTCCCCAGGCCTTTCTTTCCTTTGTCCCTGTGAAAGGGTTTTTTCTGTTTTTTGGGGAGTTTCCCCTGATCCGATGTGAGGTCCTGGGACAGGGATGTCGTATGGGTACAGATTGTATAAATACACCAGTGTTCCCCCCTAGGTTTACAGTTTTTTTGTAATTTCTTTAATGACAACCACAAAGTATGCAGGTTTTGTCAAGGCAGTGTATTTTTCAGGGCTTTTGTGTTATAGGGTCCATTGGACCTGGCGGTGTCTGATGCCTGGTGAGCCGGTCGTATGTGTACAGATTGTAAAGCCCTCTGAGGCAAATTTGTGATATTGGGCTATACAAAATAAACTGAATTGAATTTTGGAAAAGCATTTCTAGAGGCTCTCAATATGCGAAGTCAGAAACGCCTATTGAGAGCCCATTTAATCGAGATCAGCAACAGGCTGCATGATGGTCTCCTTGCAGCCTGTTGCGGAAGTTTGTCTTGACCTGCAAATACCTTAACCGTTACTGTACTTGAACCCGGAGCATTAGAGCTACTCAGGGTGTTATTTGCAGGAGAGTGAGTGTCCATCTTCACCACCCTGAACGCAGATATACTGTAGCTGTCTGTTTTTCACGCAACATTATTTTCGACGCTCTGTGTCCACTGGTGGGAGTTTGCTCACCTGTGTGTGTGCGCGTACGTGCGCATCTGGGCGGAACTCCACTGTGTGCGATACGGAGAGCAGAGGAGAATTGTAAATGCGCCAGGTAGAGACAGAAAGGACATGCCGTTGTGTAGATAAGCTAAATAATATAAGGCCATTTAGTTTGTTTAATAAAAGAACAAAGACCTGTTCTATAGGAAAGGAAACCTTAAATAACTTCTGTTACGATCTGGTGCTATATAGAAAATTAAACTAAATTAACTCGACCTTCAAGGAGGGTCAAGGGCAGGACGCCTCCCTAATATATTAGTAAGGGAAACACTGTACACCTGTTGAAGGCTTTGAACATCTCACGGAGCACCATAAAATCCATCATCAGAAAATGGAAAGAATATGGCACAACTGCAAACCTACCAAGACAAGGCCGCCAACCCAAACTGGCAAGCTGGACAAGAAGAACATTAATTAGAGGAGCAACCAAGAGGCCCATGGTAACTCTGGAGGAGCTGCACAGATCCACAGCTGAGATGGGAGAATGTGTCCACAGGACAACTATTAGTTGTGTACTCCACAAATCTGGCCTTTATGAAAGAGTGGCAAGAAAGAAGAAAGCTGTTGTTGAAAGTGAACCATAAGAAATGTGCCACAAGCCATGTGGGAAACGCAGCAAACATATGGAAGAAGGTGCTCTGGCCATATGAACCTCAAATTGAACTTTTTGGCCTCAATACAAAATGCTATGTGTGACGGAAACACAACACTGCCATCCCCATGAACACACCATACAACAGTGAAACGGGGTGGTAGCATCATGCTGTGGGGATGCTTCTCTTCAGCAGGTACAGGTAACTAGTCAGAATTAACTAGTTCGCCACCCGCACCCTCAGATCTACCAACAGCTCGCTCCTTCGGGTCCCCAACACCAAGCTCCGCACCATGGGCGACGAGGCCTTTTGCTCAGCAGCGCCCCGCTTATGGAACAGTCTCCCTGACCACCTAAGGGCAACACAGACACTGGACTCTTTTAAGACCTTTTTATTCAGGAAGGCGTTTATGACTGAGTTGAGTTTCATGACTTGTCAACTATTCCTTTTATGTTTTTTTAGAGTTGGTTTTAACTATGTACTGGCTCTGTGGCACTCTGAGATTCTTGAATGAAGAGTGCCTTACACAAATACAAAAGAATGCATTATTATTATTATTATTATTAGAATTGAGTGAAAGATGGATTGAGCCAAGACTTGAAAAGTGCTGTTCACAGACGGTCTCCATCCAATCTGGCTGAGCTTCGGCTTTTTTGCCAAGAAGAATGGACAAATATTTCCATCTCTAGGTGTGCAAAGCTGGTAGAGACGTACCCCAAAAGACTTGCAGCTGTAATTACAGCAAAAAGGTATTCTACCAAGTATTGACTCAGGGTGGCACTCAACACTTTTCAGATTTTTATTTGTAAATAATTTTTAAATCCATGTCATATCCAACCCCCCACCACCCCCCACACACACACTTCCAAATGATGGACTATTTTGTGTTGGTCCATTACATAAAATCCCAATGATATATATTATATTCTCTGCTGTTATTTTCAGAATGTTCATTTTATAACCTGATCCATGGTCGTTGATAGAATAAAACTATTGATTTGTGCATCTTTAAGGACAGTATGAAGGTGTTTGAATGAAAACAAAGACAAAACCGACCTTTCTGACATAGGAGGCAGCGTCTTCCTCAGTGTACACCTCAGCACTGATGGCTCCTCTCCGGGTCCGACCCCTCACCACAGGGTTCATGGGTGGAGAGACTTCGTCCTCACAGGAGTCTGACCTCGAGCTAGACTTCAAAGCCATCTGCTGGGCCTCCTCCTGCAGGGCAACAGGTTCACAAAATCACACCAGTGATACTCAAGAAAATAGACTTTCAATTAAAAGGTTTGCTCATAGCACAGATATCAAAGACACATGCTGTCACATGTGTCAGTATCCACCTTTTCCAGTCTTTCCAAGTAGTCCTTGAGAAAAGACATGGGCCGGTCAGGCCGGGCTGTGCACAGCTGGATGATGCAGTCCTTGAGCAGTTGCTGGATGTTGTGTTTCTGGACATACTGCTCACACTCTTGGAGGCTCCGCTCCTCCTCGCTGCTTGTCCTGTTTGATGCCATCTTTGTCTTGTGACCTGGAGGAAGATGGGATGGAACAGTTAAATGTTACCTAGGATTTAAAGTTGCAAACTGAATTCCAAGTATAAAGAGGTCAGAGCAACTGCTTGGGCTGTCACCATCAGGACATTTTTGTTAACAATTAACTTGCAAATAATTACAAATAACGACTTCATTATGGCTATACCGTGTCATTTCAAGTTTCTATTATGCTTAACATGTCTATCGGCATAATTTATGAAGTTATCACTCTTAAAGAAAAGGAATTAAATAGATTTAGGTATCATGGTTATGTAAATGTACAAAGCAGTGAAATTAATCTTTTTGAAAGGCTAAGCACCAATAAATATTGAGTGAAGCAGACGATTTTGTAATCTTTAAAAAAAACAAAAACCTTTTGAGTTGGACTGAGTCAAATATTATTAGACCACACACCAGGTTTGTGGGGCCAATCCTAACTTGGCAACCGGAGCAGACACAGGATATACTGCTTTCAGTGGCATTTGAAATACGGTGTTATTTACACTACATATTTAGAATAGTTTAAACATCAGGGAAATTACTTGTGAAGAACATCACTACTAGCAACACTAACGAAAGGCTACTGCGACGGACAAACACAAAAGGTGTTCTTCCATGGTAGCAAAAAAACTCACAAAAGAAAAATTGTAACTGAATGTACGTTCCAGTTCAATGACAAGAGAACTGCAAGGAGACAATGTGATAAAGCTCTTGGACGTAGGCAACAGATGTGACCCATGACCAGATTATAACAGTTTAAACTGATAGAGAGATGTCTGTATCCTCACTGCATTTCATTGGGAATGCAGTGGGATACAAACATCTCATACACAAGATGTATGACGCAGACATGCCAAAGCACATTCAACTGGCTTCAGACATGTTTATATGAGTCACTATGTTAGTAGAGACCTCAGCCTGCAGTGTAGCTCATACACTTCACTGATAAACCAGATAATTGACAGTAACACTGGGCTTCATGAGCACAGTAAGTTGTGGTATCATGTCAACACTATTGATGTCTATTCATTTCTACTGCAAATGTATTTCAGCTCCAAATATTGTTCATCAGTCTGCTATTGTTCAATAAGTCAGTGTTAGCTTCGGTGAAACCATATCGGTACCCTTAGTCACAACACAGCCTAACAGGCTACCAAGCAAAGCTGGCAACCGCTCAAATGATCCCTGTGTTTAAATCTTCTATGCACTGTACTTTAATGGAACAGGGGGGCATGGCACAAAGGGCGTATTGAGACATGTTTCAACAACCAATGTTGACCACGAACTGCTAACAGCGTAATGTCACCATGCCAAAAGGAGCTAGAATCAGAGATGTGAACGCTGTGGAAAGGAACTTCTTTGAGAGTAAATTACATGTACATAGGTTACGGTACTTAAGCTGCAACTTACACAATACTGTCATATATATTTAACGTTATATAAAAGAGAACGTGAACGCTAGTTAGCTAACTAGCTGTAGGGAAGGTTAAGCTAGCTAGCTAACCAACACTGGTTAAGTTAGCTAACGTTACTTTCATCTGGCTAACGCTTCATTTGTTCGTAACGCTAACAAGGGCTACACATGAAAACGCCAGTCAATGTGATACCAATAAAGTTGCTGTTAATACACTTAATGCTTTCTTATGATTATCCTCGAAAAAAGTGACCACTTAAATTAGCTTAGCGAGCTAACCATTGGCACCCACTGTCCTAACGTTATCTCAAAACAAAGGCAAAGACAAACCCTAACAAACAAAACAAAGGAACAAGCTTTGAACAAATGCACCTATAAAAGTGTGACAATTCATTATCCACACCGCAAACTAAATATCTCACCAAATATAAAATGACGTGTGTCCTGATTCTTTTTCTTCTTGACAGCAGAAAACTACCACTTCCGCCTGGAGTTTTTTCACAATAAAAATAGTATAGAAACTCTTTGTTTTCACAGAAATGTAATTATTTAACAACAAATTGTAGACTGGTACACATTCCATAGAACTACGAGAGGTTCTCGAATCTGGTTAGTATGCTGAAACTGACAACAACTTTCTGTGTAAGCTTAAACAATCAGTCAGGGAATTGATTAGACAACCGACAGAAAATATATGGTCTGCTATGTTGTTGATTGCTTCAAGGTTTCAATAATAATAATAATAATAATAAAGGCATCAGCTGTTTCCAGCTTCTCAAATGTGAGGAGTTTCAGCTCTTTGGGTTTGGACTGTTGTTGTACCAAAGGAGGCTATTTGAGGATATCATCTCTGCTATTGTGCATTTGTCACTATTTTGTGACCGTTTTATAGAGGAAAATAATATTATAATATATGTATAAATACATATATTATAATGTATAAATACATATATTATAATATATAATATATATATTATAATGTATAAATACATATATTATAATATATATATATATATATATATATAATGTATAAATACATATATTATAATATATATATATATCTCAAAGTTTTTTTTTGTAAATATTCATATAAATACATATATAATATAATTATTTAAATATTTACAAAAACAACTCCTTATTATATATATATATATATATATATATATATATATATATAACAGGGGTTGTTTTTGTATGTTTTGCTGTGTATATTTCAGCCTACCTATCTCTGTATCAACTAAGGTCGTGGTGGTTTATTACACTAAACCTGCTCAAGACTAGACGCTTGCTCAACAGCTATTTGCAGACACACCCACTTTTCTTTCCTTCCCTTCAGTAATACCACAGTCACTTCCTTCACCCAGGCAGACTGCATTGCTTCATTCGTGTCGACTGCCCAGAGTCCACGAATACAGCCCTGCACCTTTAACCACCACCACACATTCAACCTAACCTAACATTTAAACAGCAAATGTAAGTAATGACCTCAGCTGTCCTTGTTTTTGTCCTATCTAATCAGCTTGCTATGTTTTTGATCACTTGTAAAGGTGGTTTATGCTTTTCTTCTGGTCGACACAGCTTTGACTGTAAGACAACTTTTATTCCATCAATTCCGTCTGTTTGATAAGGCAAAAGTAGAATGTATTTTACAATCTTATACTCATAACCTTTCAAACCGTGAGGAATTAACTGTAATAAACTGCAATCTCTGGATTTCCGGTTATTGTTAGAGGGAAGAGAAAAACACAGACATACCAGTTAGATTGTGTTTGTACAGTGTGCCTTACCCTAACCACACCTGATAAAGGTGTAGCATACTGTTATCTAACAATCATTACTCACGTAGCTAACAGTCAGAGGGAGAAATGTTGCAGACAGTAAATACATACAAGCAGACTGAAAGTCTGCACATAATTCAGTTGTACACACTTTCTTAAATTCCAAGTAGTAACATCAACCCGGTGTCATGGTGACTAAGGATGTCATGATAGGAGTATGCAAGTCGAATACCACCAATTTTATAACCCACTACTCACATCAATTCTCAACCTAAATACAAGAAACCAGTGCTTTCACTGTTAAAATCCTGCTGCTCTACAAAATGTCCCTCACCCTGATCTCATCCTGGGACCTGTAGCAACACATCTGCAGATCTACATTCCAGCAGCCTCCCACGCCTCTGTTCAGACATGTCGCTGTACAGTTTTGGCCTGGAGCCACTCTCCTGCCACACCTGGAACAAAGACAGGACCCGTAGGTGAAACAACAAACAGAGTGACATACATATGCAGTATTCAATATTCTTCATAAATGATAGGTTCAATACAGGGTGGGACCACACTTCCAACTCAGAATGTAGATACATTTCTTCCCTTCTCTAATTGCATTAATGTTGCCTGGAGAACCGCAGGGAATCTGATTATCAAAGCAGGAAATGGACGCAAAGAGCTTTAATGCATGCATTTGACGCATTTTAGTGGCAGGATGTCTACTGCTGTTTTTGCACTTGTTATTACAGTTATTGTTAAACACTGCATCCTGCAATCTCTTTATATAGTCTTCTTACTACTAACTTTGGTCACATAATAACTAAAGGCAAGATTGCCATGGCATGTTTCTGTATAATCAAAAGAAAAACCCTGTACCTTGTCATCACACAAACTATAACAGATTGATAGCCATGACAACTGCACATTCATACTCCTTAGATGAAGCCCATGTCATATTCACTACTTTTGTGTTATTGTATTACAATCATAAAGTGGTTAAAATGCCTAACCTTTGTACACACATATTTCTTTGCAGAGATTGCAGTGAGTCCTAACAACAATGTGGTGAACATCTATGAGAAGAAAGGCAAAGAGTGGGTCAAGATCCACGAGCTGACTGAGCACAGTGGACGAGTCACAGGTTCTGTAACTTATATCAGCTTACTATGACTGAAGGATAGATGGGATGTGACTTATTTGACAACATCCATTTGAATGAGAAAATGTGAGATGCCCCCAAGTGAAGTGCCTCAGGGCCAAGTTCACTGTGAGTCAACTGTCTTTTTGTAATTTAATGAACTGAAAATTAGGGAGTAACTGTTTAATATAGACTCAAACACCTGCTAGCTCTTTCCAGGCCTTTTCAGTCACATCTCAGACTTCATCAGTGAATAGAAGTTACTCATTTGTCATCACATGGCGTAGGGGTCCATTAGCAAATGATTATCCATGGGCCCACACACATTAATCTGTCTATCTACTGTATGTAGACTAGAGCATTAATTGATATTGAATCAACAACCGGGACGTTTGTGGTACTTTAGTTAATGGTGTAAGACACCATGGTAGAACTTTCCCTTGGGGTTTAGGTAATTCCAATAAAAGATTGTCCCACCTCAAAGCACTAAGTAATGATACATTTGAGTTCAAATTTAATTATTTCTCCATATGGTGGTAATAATAATAATATCCACAGTTTTAGTTTGAATATATGGAATCGTTTTTGACTTCTCGAGTAAAATATATGACTTGAAAGCAAAGGTGGAATATATTTCTTAGTAGGAAGCATTGCATCGTTCATTGTTCTTTTGACACTTGAATGGAGCTTCGTAATTATGTCCACAGGCATTGACTGGGCCCCAGAGTCCAACCGCATCGTAACATGTGCCTCTGACCGCAACGCCTACGTGTGGACTCTGAAGGATGGAGTGTGGAAGCCCACCCTAGTCCTGGTGCGCATCAACCGTGCAGCCACCTGTGTGAAGTGGTCACCACTGGAGAACAAGTTCGCTCTGGGCAGTGGGGCTCGCCTCATCTCTGTCTGCTACTTTGAGAAGGAGAATGACTGGTAAGCGATACAGGTTCAAGTCAAAACTATTCTTGTTATGTACATGAGACTTGAACTGATATAGGTTTTGAAGGCCAAGACTATTTACTTCAATTTGGAGCCTAATAATGGAGATGTTAGTCAGCTGACAAAGAAAGAGATTAAAAAGTCCAACAACCATGGTAACATGCAGAACCCTTTAACAGACATTCATACATTGTCATATTCATGTACCGGTAATGTGTTTATGTAACTTTGTAATGCTGTTCATTCTGTACACATGACATCTATTGCATCTGTCCATCCGGGGAGAGGGATCCTCCTCTGTTGCTCTCCTGAAGGTTTCTTCCCTTTTTTCCCTGTGAAAGGTTATTTTTGGGGAGTTTTTCCTGATTCGATGTGAGGTCCTGGGACAGGGATGTCGTATGTGTACAGATTGTAAAGCCCTCTGAGGCAAATTTGTAATTTGTGATATTGGGCTATACAAGATAAACTGAATTAAATTGAATTGAACCCTGCAGAAACATGCAGCAATTAGTGAAAGCACAATTAAATAAATTCAGAAAAGACAACCTCATTTTCACACAATATGTCTTTGGGATGCACCAATACCGATATCATAATGGGTATCAGGTCTGATACGGCGTTCATGTAGTCGTACTTGTAAAACTATTTAATACCACTATGTCAATGTGACGTCAGCCTCTTGTCAGTTGAGCCTAATAAGCAACAATAACCTGATTCACAAACAGGTTAGGTCCATCATTTTTTCGCCAGGTGCAGTGTATGTGCAAAACAGGTAGGCCCCAGGAAGTCTCCACTGCATCAATTAGATAGTGCTGATTAAACAGTTAAATATTAACATCCCTACTGCAAACAATGCTCTGTTAGTATCAGAAAAAACAAAGTTTATTATTAAAATGTCAGCAACAGCATTGTGTTGTATATTTAATTTGTAAGAACATCTGATAAAAATAAAACATGTTTTCAAAATTATTGTTAGAGCTGTAATAGTGTTATAAAGTACTTGTATAAGTACTTGTTAAATATAGTGGCTTTAGTTAGTTCCTGATATGCGTCTTACCTGACAGATTGTCATAATATTTGCCAAGCATATTCAATTGCTGGTTTTCACAATTCACCTTCCCTTTCAGGTGGCTGAGTAAGCACATCAAGAAGGCCATTCGCTCCACAGTTATGAGTCTGGACTGGCATCCCAACAACATCCTACTGGCAGCTGGGTCTGCAGACTTTCACTGCAGGTTACTCAACCACCGACACTGTGATGTAAAGGAAGGGTAGCAGACTGCAGTCTTCCTTCTACAAAAGAGCCATACATTGGAGCTCTGGACAAAATCAGTTCACATTCAGTTTCAGTTCAGTCAGTGCTACCCCAGACATTCACGAGCACCACATGATGATTAAGAAGATGATTAACTATGATATCCTGGGCAGTTTTAAATACCCTCCTGTTCTGGGCCATACACACCTCACCCCAAAAAGCAGCAACAAAAGAACATTGGTGAATTCTCTGGGCAGATAATGTGATCACACAGTCCGCCCCCCTTCTTCTCAAACTTGTTACACATCAAAAACATTAACATGTATTACGAGATGTTTTGATTGATATTGATTAGTGCAGTTTAAATTATACTCTTAGACAGTATTTAATGATGTTTTTGCCATTTTTTATTTGTCAAACTGTATAGATTAAGCAACCCAATATCGGGTCCCAAAGCTAACAAACTATAACAAAACTCTATGCTGTGCTCCTCAGGGTTTTCTCAGCCTACATCAAGGACATCGAGGACAAGCCTGGACCTACTGCTTGGGGGTCCAAAATGCCTTTTGGGGAGGTGCTGCTGGAGCATAAGGACTGTGGAGGCTGGGTGCACAGTGTCTCCTTCTCCCCCAGTGGAGACCAACTGGCCTGGGTGGCCCACAATAGCAGCATCACTTTGGTTGATGCCGCCCAGGGGAAAGAGTGAGTTCAGCTGCCACACATCAGTATGATCAGTATTTATATTCAGCTCAAATGGAGAGGAAGTATCTGTGGTTTTATTAAGAGGATCAGTATCTATACCTAGATACCATTTCCAACATAAGATCAGATTTACTTTAGCAAATTCCCCAGGCCAGCAGCACTTCATGGCTCTTGAACAACATTGAGTTCTCCACCCGGGCGTCGGTTTTGTCTGTCTTTGTTTTTCACTGGCTAAAACTGTTGTTCCATATATAATTCTGTATTTAATTCAATGTCACGGGGTTCTTTTAATATTATCTCACTATCACCTCTCTGACCTCTGTCCATCTAGGGTCACCCAGCTGACCACCAACCGTCTGCCATTTCTGAGTGTGCTCTTTGTCAGCCCCACTGAGCTTGTTGCTGCGGTAACTATTACCTGTGCTGTGTGTGTGTGTTTGTCCATCAACTCCAAGAATGATCGACAACTCTACTTGCGGCACCTCATTTAAAGCTGCATTAATCAATATTTGTTCTATTAGCAATGGATGCAATTACTTTGTCCAGTAATAACTTAGTCCCTCATAATGATGACCCCTGGTGAGAAATATCACCAACTCTACAGTTCCCTTCTACTCTATAGAACCTTTGGCATTGTTTAGTTTTTTAACCACAAACATTGTTTCCATTAGCAGACAGCTGTTTCCAGTGAAGTGCTCTGGTAAACTCACTGTACTGCTCAGCAGCAAATAGCAGAGGGACTCAGTTAGAGACAAGCTGCTAAACATAGTGGAGCATTTAGCAGCTAAAGAAACAGATAAACTAATAATTCTGCTCTGTGTCTGTTAGATGAGTAAATAAGCAACTGTTGCTAAAGCATTATATTCACTTTATAATTTATAACATGATAATGTGTTAATGAGGGCGACTGTGGCTCAGTGGAGAGCAGAGTCGTCCTCCAATCAGAGGATCGGTGGTTTGATCCCCGGCTCCACTAGTCCATGTCGATGTGTCCTTGTGCAAGACACTCAACCCCAAATTGCTCCCGTAGCTGTTCCTATGGTGTGTGAATGTTAGTTACTCCTGATGGGCAGGTGGAACCTTAGCTCCTCCCATCAGTGTATGAATGGGTGAATGATGTCATGTAGTGTTAAAGCTTTTTGAGAGGTCGGAAGACTAGAGAAGCTCTACAGGTCCATTTACCGTAATGTTGTATTTTCAGCTTATTTCTGATGCCATCATTTGGGCAAAAACAATCTTTAAATACAGCTTTAAAGGTTTTCTAGATGACCATCAGACATTTGTAATCATACAATTGTTGTCTATGTAAAGATATAGCGCATAATGTCTACATCCCTTGTGTGGGTTGATATCAGAGCCTCACTGTGCTTGGTTTACTAGCTTACATTTCCCCCTTTAGTTCTGATATTTTAAATCCATAGAGATGAAGAAAAATATATATAGTTTTAGTAAGCCTTTTCTGTGATAATTAATTAAAATGTTGATATGATTGTTTTCATATTTTTAATATAATCTCTTTTCTGTCAGGGTCATGACTGTTGCCCCTACCAGTTCACCTGTAAGGGTCCAGGTTCTCTGGAGTTTGTGAAGAAGCTGGACATCCCCAAGCAGACCTCCAAGGGCGGCATTACTGCAATGCAACACTTCCAGAACCTGGACAAGAGGGCCACTGATGAAGACAGCAACGAGCCGGGCACCCTTCACCATAACAGCATCACGTAAGCTTCCATTTAAAGTAGCATCATTACCTTTACCACAGAAGAACTAGACTAATTCTGTTCCTACCACAGAAACGTGTTGATCTGGAGCCAACAGCTCCACCATTCTCTGTGGTTTGGCTATAACTCTTGAAGCATCAAGTTTACAAAGCAAAATTCCAGATCTTCTGCCCTTACAATATATATATATACACACACACACACACATACAATCACTGTTTTTGTTGTTTTTAATTAAAACTGTATAAAACTTCCTGAGATCAGTTTTTGTAAACTGTGTGTGCATGTGTTGTGTCTTGCAGTCAACTGTGTGTGCATGTGTTGTGTTGTGTCTTGCAGTCAACTGTGTGTTGTGTCTGGAGAGAAAGCCAAAGTGCAGAAGTACAGCAGTGTGGGTCTGGACGGAGCCATGGTGATCTGGGATTTTAAGGTACATGTGTCAAACTCTGTCTTCAATACAAAAGTGAAACCTGATTTAGTAACTTGACTGGAAGGATTATTTTAACTCAGTTGTATTTTAATGCAATCATCTTCAACAATAATGAATTCTGATAGGAGGTTTTTTACTGTAATTGAAGGTGGATATTCTGTAAATAATCCCATATATATGTATTTGATTGAGGTCGATGTGAGGTCCTGGGACAGTATGTGAGGTCCTGGGACAGTATGTGTACAGATTGTAAAGCCCTCTGAGGCAAATTCGTAATTTGTGATATTGGGTTATATAAAATAAACCGAATTGATTCCTTTTATGTAAATCAATGTAAAATGTGTCAAAGTGTCTTGACTGATTGAAACTGTGTTCAGATTAGCACTGGTAATATCGGTATCTATCGTTTCCAATGTTAAGAATAAAGCATCACACTCAATGGACACATTTTTACAATCACTGACAAATGGTGTACCTTCAATTTATTCACGCAATTCATATTGTAATGTCACGGGTTGTCCCCAGGGCAGGCTAGGGTGGTGCAGTGCACGAGAGCTGGAAAAAGAGGCACACTCAGACGTTATAAAGTAAAGTGGTGGTTTTATTGTTCAAGCACCGGCACCTCAGATAGCTCCATTAAATCAAGACAACCAAAAAGGTCCATCCACAAACTCAAAGCGACCCAGAGGAGAAAAGGGTTCCTTTAACAAAAACAAAACAAAAATACTACATCTTAAAGTTCCAGTTATAAGATCCTCTTTGTAGTAACTCTTTTACTTTCCTGCTCCACAGAGGCATCCACTCTTAGCCCACTCATCCAGCTCCTTTCTCCCATTTGTGCTCTCCCATCTGCCTTTTATCCAGTCTCCCAGCCCTGCCTCAATTAGGTGCCTTAAGCACCGGCAGCTGGGTGAGTGGTGAGGCAGTCTGGGAGATGTAGTGCCGCCCACGGTGGCCATTTTGTGGTGTGGGCGCTGATCCTGCATGGAAATGTAGCGCCCCTCCACTACCAGTCCCCTTGTGATGCCAGAATATCATAGTTATTATCATGGATGTTCAATCTTCATACAGTATTACAGGTGCAAACTTGTTTATCTGATTAAATACAACAGGGAGATCGGTTGAAATTTGGTGATTTGGGAGCACTGTAACATTATTGCTGTAAAAGTAGTATTCACTCACTGTACTTTACGTACACAAACAGTTATAAGGCAAAGGGATTTTTGAGTGATGGTTGTGAAATGTGTTTTCTGAATAATGTAATTCAAGATATCCATGACAGTAAAAATGTTTACAGTGGCTTTCTGAATGAAGCACTGGTCGAATGTTCAGTATTGAATGTGTGCGCCCAGTATCAGCTATCAACTGCAACGCAAACATGTTGCTCCATAGGTAATCTTTTGCAATCTGCCTTCAAAACACCACAACAGTACAGCTGTGTCCGATCACTTCTAACATGTCTGTACCCTTTTTGTGCAGCATTGAGACGCAACTGATCGTCAGTCCTTGAGGGGTCAGAGGCTCAACCGACAACCACACCACATCAAATACACCTTTATGAAATATAACTTCCGCCATGGAACTTCTGACTTGCATCTGAGTGACTGGAAACAATGATATATCATAACAACTGTTTTGAATGAATAAAGAGGATATTTACAGTGTTATGACTTCTTCAACATTTTAATTTTATGTATTCAGTGTATTGATATTTTACTGTATACGTTTCTTTAGTTTATTACTTTATTTTCGTGTCATTACTCCCCTGCTACTGCTGCTCCTAAGGGGGCACTTCACTGAACTGACATTGTCATCATATGGAAACTGTTGTACTGTATAATGTCTGCAGTGGCTTTGGACGAGTTTTCTAAAATCTGAGAGAATACGATGATGTCATTTTGGTCTTGTATAACAGAACCCCTCAACAAAATCAGACTTCCTGATGTCCAGAGGGATGCTATTCCAGAGGAAAGGGACAGTAGAAAAAGTCCCTTTGGCCTGCCAACTTCTTTTTGAAGAGGAATTGAAGAAAAAAGAACCCCAGAGCTGTTACTGTTTTTAAACTATCTTTCATGATGGCTGTTATCCTTTCAATGTGATAATGCTAAATGTTAATTGCTATGGAGCCAGGTCTCTGAAAAGATGTTCGCACAACAGTCACGAAACCTTCCATTGCTGTGTTTGTCTGAAGTCTTGTTTCATCCATCCTTTCCCGCGGCCGGACATTAGTCAGGATCAGGCTGGGAAGTGGAGTAGCTTTAGGTCAGGGGTATTCAACTAAAATTTAAAGAGGTCCAGTTAGAGAAGTTTTCTTGAAGCAAAGGTCCAAAAGATCATAATGTCTAACTATTTAGTGTGATATATATTTAAGTAGCCTAGTAGTTGTATCAAAATCTACATGTAATCAATACCTGTCAAATTTAAATGAGTTCAGTACGATTAAAACACTTTTTAACAATATTTATTATCAGGTAACATAGAACTGGACATATGTGTGACTGCAGATATGTATAATGTTCTCTCATGAAGTAAATAAAAGTAGTGCTGCATTTTAAAATGAAATAAATACAAAGTGAAAATTGTGCATGTTCAAATAAAGTGCTTAACTTCAGAAAAATAAAACAAAGGGAGGAAAAGCTTACATTTTCCCATTTCTGTTTCACAGTCTTAACCAATTTTACAGAGAATAAATCTCAACACATCTTAACAATTTAACAGTTTTAGAGCATCACTCTTATATCCCATTCCCCCACTTTTTTGCTCAGTGGGAGAATTGAGCTCTAGCTTGTCCTGCCAGGATTTTAAACCTGGGCTTGAATGGAGTCAGGGCCATTCTCATGCACATGTGGAGGTGCTCATTTGTGAGCCTCGAACAATATTTATTTTTGATGATGTTCATTGTGGAGAAAGCTGCCTCGAAGTTGTAGGTGGAGCCAAACATGGTTAAGATGTATATGGCAACTTTCCTCAGACCAGGGAAAGCTGTCTCAGGGACCATTTGGAGCCAGAAAGTGGAAGGGTCAGTTCTTAGAAACTGCTCTTTCAGGGACACATCTGCTTGGAGATCAACCAGTTGCATCTGGAGAGGCCCAGGATTTACCCATTTAAAGTGCTGCGTGACTTCCTTTGAGAAGCCCCTGACATCAGTGATGATGAATGGGTTATGAATGAACACGGTGAGCTGCTGTCCAAAGCTGAAGCTGTCAAAACGGTTGCTGAAGTTTACGATCAGCTTATCAATGAAGTCAACAAAAGAAGACACATCTCTCTGAACCTGTTCCTGCACTGCTGGGAAGTGTGCATAGTCTCCCTGCAGGTCTTCCTTGAACAACTCAAGTTTCTTTTGAAAGGAGCGGACAGCTGTCATCAGTTCACAAATTGAATTATCTTTGCCCTGTAGCCTCAAATTCAGTTCATTCAGATATCAACCAAAAAGGCCACATTATCCATCTGTTTCTCAATTTCTAAAAAGAGAGAAAACGGTGTTGCCTTCTGATCTCTTAGCTCTGCCAAAAAAAGATGCTACTTGCCTCCTGATGGACCAAAAGCACGCTAAGACCCTCCCTTTGCTGAGCCATCTCACATTATTGTGCAGCAAAAGATCATCAGCATTGGCATCAACTTCTCTGAGGAATTCCCTCAGCATGCGATGATGGATGGAAGAGGATGCCCTGAGAAAATTTATCATTTTCATCATTGTATTCATCACCTCAGCATGCTCATCTGACAGGGGGGCACAGAGGACAGATTGATGAATGATGCAATGGTAAGCTATGAGCTCTGGATTGCCCTCTTTCAGTCTTGCTACAGCTCCTTTCTCTCTCCCTATCATAGCAGGGCTATTGAAACCACTTGTTTTGGCTCTATTCCTCTCTTCGTTAACATCTCCTTAATGGCCAGGTAGATATCTTCTCCTCTTGTACTGGTCTGAAGGGGAGTGACACCTAACAGGTCTTCACATAATGCTTTCTGGTCTGTGTTGAAAAATCTAATGTACACTAACAGCTGAGCATTGTCACAGATGTCAGTGGACTCATCCACAGCTAAGCCCACACATGGTGCCTTTTGCATGGCTTCATTTAGCTGGGTTAGCACGTTCTGAGTTAATATCTCACTTCTCTTTGTGGCAGATGATGCTGACATGGGTATTTGCTTTATCTTATCACAAAGCTCTTGTTTTGGTTTTCCGTCAAGTAGTGTTTCAGCGACGACATTCTTTGACAAGCCCTCCATCAGTAAATGGCTTTTTGTGTTGACCCAAAATTCAAGCAACTCTGAGGGAACACTCATGAGCACGTTGTTGGGCCGTGAATGTGTGGCTCAGGATCCTGGTGGACTGTTCATAATGGGCTGTGAGACCACTTATTTTCTGTGACCTCACTTCAGATTTGACATCTTTCTTTTTCTTTCTACCGTCTTTTCATATGTAACCTACCTCTAACTTTCTCATCCGCCTACGCTGCACTGTTGACAACTATTTTTCCGGGGAAGTTGCTAGAGGCAGGTCGATTGGTTGCTAAAAGTTGCTAAATGACGTTGTGAAGTCATTACTTGATGACGTCATTACTTAATAACGTAAAACTGCGTAATTACGTAGACTACACAATAACGTTACTCAAATTGACTGTCCATCTCGACAAATAATATGATTTGACATCTGTTAATTAATTAATTATTTTGTTTATTATCACATTTGTATTTATTTATTATTTGTAGAAGTAATTTAAACACAACACATTTTATATGATCAAATATTTTTAAACACAACACATTCCATTATTGAACAATTACTTTTTTTTCTTTTCTTATTAACTAGTAAACCTACACATTCTGAACAATTTAAGTAGTGTACTGGTAGTTAGTTAACATGCAACCAAACTGATCAATAATTATAGGTACAAGCAAATAACAAGGTATATATGATATCTTATTGAACAAGCAACTTAACTCAAATAATGATGTGTGCACTGGGCATCTCTTTCCAGGCTGTTGCCTGGCTAGCTGCTCAATGGTTTCCTCCAGATATTGCCACTGTTCTCACTCACACGGCAGTGCACACTGCCACCATCAGCTGTGTGTCTCCGCCAGTTCCAGAAAGTCCACTCCTTGCATACATACTGTGAATATGATGAATCAAAAAGTGGAAAAGAAAACCTCTTCATCTTCACTGTCCAACTGCATTGTCACAGAGCTGGAACCATCAGAAGAGGATGGAGTGGCCTTAAATCCGTATGCTGTTTTGGTGCCAAACTGCTCCAGAACTTCACTTGGTAGTTTGTGCTGGTAACAGGTATCTCCAGCCAGCTTCAGTCCATACCGCACCAGGAGTATGGAGTTGAGAGTGTGCAGTAACATCCTATTTCTCAGCTTTGACTTGACCACACTCATTTGGCTGAACAGCCGTTCAACCTCTGCATTTGAGTGTGGCAAGGAGAGGGCAGCGAGTGCAGCTTTGCACAGTTCTTCAAATGGATTTGACCCGGAAGAGTCCCTGTAGCTTTTCACTTCACTCCAAAACTCAACTGTATTTTCAGTTGAGTCCCACCTAAACAGATGGATGATTCTCCCTTGGGAAACAATTTTGGCAATTGTTTGGGGATGGTACCCCAGTAGCTCAGCTACTTAATTTCAGTGGTGCCTTTATTGTGGTTTAGCGTGTCCTTAACACTGAACAAGGCCATGTTTCGCAAGGCTTCTAGGTTGTCTGGGAGCCTTCCTTGCAGCTCCTTGCTTAAAGCAACAATGTAGTTGATGCACCGTCTACGAATGACCTTTTCGTCGTCTGGCGCAAGACTGAGTCGGGACACTGTGCTCTCGAAAAGGTACCCAAGGTATGGTGATGGACTGAGATGTCCATCAATGGCATCCTTCAGGACATCAATTTGTGCCATAGGGTGGACTACTCTGCTGCAAATTGATTGTTAAGAGGTGTACCAGATTGTCCAAAAGCTTGACAGGATCTGTTTGCTCTCCCTTAAATGACTTCAATGCAACTTGTACGTCGGACAGGATTGATTTCAAGAATGTCAGGTAGACATAGTTGGTCTTGTCCACGTACATGGCATGGAGCACATCTGCCACATGTAGCAATGCTCACTGGCCTTGGTCAACTCAAAGTGGAGTTTCAATTCATCCCACTGGCTCAATATACGAGTTAGCGCAGGCTCAATCGATAGCCAACGTGTGGCACACACTTTGGTAATCTGCAATGGTTTCTGGCCACAATTAATTGTGGCATACACTGCTTTGTATGCCTCGCGCCTTTTTGGGGAAATCGAAAACCAGTTGTAGGTTTCCCTGATTAGGTACTCAACACTCCTAGGGATGGTTTCTTTGGATGCTGCACTGACAGCCAATTGTAAAGAATAGCACACACAGCGGATGAGTATACCAAATTGGGCAATGCACATTCTTCCTTTAAAATCTTGTGTACCCCGTTGTGCACACCCAGGTTCCATAAAAGAGGAGCTTGATAACTGAAGGCTCTTGCTCCCATCCTACTTTTTAGGACTCTAGGAACCACAAGTAGACCTGCATTTAGTGAGCGCAGCTCTCTAGTGGGGCAATATGGTACTACAAGCTCCTTAAGATATGAAGGTGCATCACCAATCAAGGCTTTGTAGGTGAGGAGAAGAATTTTAAATGTGATTCTTGATTTTACAGAGAGCCAGTGCAGAGCAGCTAATACAGGAGTAATGTGATCTCTTTTCTTAGTTTTTGTGAGTACACGAGCTGCAGCATTCTGGATCAACTGGAAGGACTTAAGAGACTTATTAGAGCAGCCTGATAATAAGGAATTGCAGTCATCTAGTCTGGAAGTAACAAACGCGTGGACCAGCTTTTCTGCATCTTTTGTAGTTGAGTTACACTTCTTAAGTAACTCAACTACTGCCTTTGCTATTGATTTGGCATTGCTCCCCTCCAATTCAACCAGCCCGAGAAATGTGGACACAACTGTTCTTTTTATAGCACTGAAATACCGAATCACCACACCCAAGTATTTCGAGACACTGACATCAGTGGACTCATCAAAAAGGAGACTGAACTTCTCATCCCCCACATCTGATTTTACTCTTTTGAGAAAATAAGGAGCCAGTACTCCCCTAATCATTTATGTGCACTTAGTGCAGTGCATTTGAAAGTTTGTCCGGATGGGACGGCTTCTGGGTCCGGACCGCGGTCCGCCAGTTAGTGACCTATGCTTTAGGTCCTAGCTGGCTTAGCGTAACTTCTATCTGAGCTCTCCACACTGCCCTCCTGGGGCAGTCAACTTACACTACACGACAGCTGAACTCTGGTGAGTTCACGCGAGAATCGCAGCAGCATATCACATAATACACATATGACATAAGTGTATTTGCCTGGAATGTGGACAAAAATATGTGGTCAAGTCGGACAGTTTTAGGCTGCCTTCAAATAATACATTAGGTCACAGAAAAGGTGACTTCCTTTTCGTTCCGATCTGAATCAGAATTATAAAACACGGGACGAGATGTTAAAACTGTCCATTGTGCCAATAGATGGTATGCACTCACATGAGCTTTGCTGTGATGTTGACAGAGTGGCATGGGAGGTTTATTTCTTAAACTGGGTTAAGATGTCAATTTTGGGACACATCCTCAGTAGTGTGCCTTCGAATCAGTGGGTGTTTCGGCCTTTGATCACTAAACACCCTCAACAAAGGTAAAGGGTGATCAAGCCTTAGCTTGTGTCCCACACGTATGTATATATATATATGTGTGTATAAATATATGTATGTATATATATATATATATACACATACATATATATATATATACATACATACATACATACATATACATATACATTATACATATATATATATAAGTGTGTGTGTGTGTGTGTATATATATATATATATATATATATATATATATATATATATATATATATATATATATATATATACCGTACTGTTAAAACCGTTGATCTATTAAATTGAATCTGCTTTGAACTAAAAAGTTATTTAAAGACTTTTAATTTGAAATATCTCCTAATCTGGACAGTCAAATTGTTTGATTGTCAGTATGGGTAGAGTCAGACATGTCCTAAACACAGGTGAATGTTTCTAATGTAATATTATTATAAAATTGGAAAAAAAGTTAAAATTACATTATGCGCAACATTTTATATTTTAAATGACAAAACAGCATGTAACCGTGTTCACGGTAAAGGTGGTTAATTTTCCCTTTTTCTTTTAGATTCAGTGTGACAGCTGTTGCCGTTGGTTCCACAACCAGTGCCTTGGAATGGACACAACAAACCTACAAAAAGCAACAACTTCCAACTGGAATTGCTGTCTGTGTCAATAATTATTGCAACAAAAGTATGGCGTCTGCTGTATAACGTTGCACTCTACTTGAAACTTGACCAAATACATCTGTAATTCTGATTTTCAATATGGGTGGAGTGAGATATGTCCGGAACACATGTGCATCAGTCATTGCCTAGATTTATTGCAAAAAGTATTTTTATTGACCTTTTTAATATTCATAAATTAGCTTTCTGAAGTACAAAAATACGACTTTTAATTTGAAATATCTCCTATTTGGTAGAGTAAAATTGTTTGATTGTCAGTATGGGTGGAGTCCAAGATGTCCTAAACACTTATTTATGAATTATTGTCTGGATTTAGTGATACAAATATGTTTACAGCACCTCAAATATTCAGAAATGACGAATATTATTTTGAAGAATATCTTACTTTGAGAGAATTATCTTTATACTACCTACATATTGCAGAAATGATCTATTTGAAAGGTACAACATCAGTTCAGCTTTTAATTTGTAAAATATCTGAATTGGTAAAGTTAAGATATTATGTGCAAGTATACGATTCGTCCACATCTTATTCCGGATATTGTGTCACGTGGATTTTTCCGCTAACTTTGCTAAACCGGATAATGTGTTTCGTGGATCTTTCTGCTAACTTCCCAAAAACCATAGCTCGCTCCCGATCTGGGTCGTTTGAACGTGTTTACCATGAATGTCAGTATATAGGTGCACAACAATGTCAGTGACGACTAAGTTGACCTGTCTTCTTTGACTCTTTTACCATGATGATCTGAAATTACATTACATGTCATTTAGCTGACGCTTTTATCCAAAGCGACTTACTTGGTACCGAGGTTATGTGTACGCATTTGATACACTTTACGAGGGATTTTATCTTGACGATAACCGAAACAATTTATAAGTATTTCTGTTCAACAGTGTATGGGCAGACACAAACCTAACCAACTTCGCACTAGGAGCCAATAAAAGCACATTATTGTACGCCTGACCAATCAAAACAGAAGCCAGCGACAACATGGTTTCACTACCAGCCAATCGTAAGAAGCTAAACTGTGACGTAGTGTCGTCAGCTGTTCTTGTTTTGCTTCTGTTTTCCCCGTCTGTTCCTTCACGGTCTGGATAACCGACCTCCATAAATATCCGCAGAGACACTGAAATCCAATTGATTTCTAGCGGAGAAACTTGACAGCTGTGCTTCGAGGGCTCACCTTAACAACACCCTGTCCACATTTCTTCCAAATTGGAGCCGTCTTCCGCCGAGATCGAGCGAAGAGGCGCAGCCGATCCCAGGCCTCCAATCCAGGGCGGGGGGAGGGAAGGAGGAGGCTGGGAATCGGGATGGAGACCGGAGAGGGTGCCGGCGGGCCTGGCGGGCCGGACGGACCAGGGATGCAGTTTGGCTGCGCCTCTTTCAACCAAGACTCCACGTAAGTAAGCAGGAAGATCACAAGCTGGTGAGTCAACGAGAGACTCCGTTTAATGTATCCCTGAATGTAAAGCAAAGCACGAGGTTTGCCTTCAAAATGTGCATTTAGTCACTAAAACCAGAACGCTGTATTCAAATCGGGCCTCTCGATACACACAATTAAAGGGACACTCCACCAATTTGACGTCTCGCAATCAGCACCAGAGCAGTTTGAGGAAATAACTCCAAATGGTGTCATCGTGATGTGGTCAGGGTTGTTTTGTTTTGGGATTGGAGGCTTTCGGTCGAATAGTCCAAAGAATTAACTCCTAACGTCTAACCCTAACCAATTTTGATTGACCTCTGTGGAAAACGTCACGGGGTCAAGGAAAGATGGGAAGGAGAATTCATGAGGAGTTAGGAAAAGACAACCGCAGCGTTTAGCGAATTCGACTCTACTTTTACTAAGCTACGTAGTTATGATGCGACGGATGTTTGTGACGTCGTTCTGCAGCTTTGATACTACAATGTTCAGAAGATGGACTACAAAACAGAGCATCTTAGATTCTTCGTCCGTGTTCTTACAGTGTTGCGTCATAATAACATAAACAACCTTGTTCATAGTATTACTTTTTTAACAACATAAACAACCTGGTTGGAATATAAATGAAAGAAGGAATATAAAAGGGAAACCAAGGGATTGTCACAGAGAGAACACAGGTACTGAACAGTTTCATTGTTCAGTTTCAATATTTAATGCTGAATTAAATACGTTCTCACACTAACAATGTCTCATATCCCTTTATGTTGTTATGGTTTATATGCAGATTATAATCTGATCATAGGAATATGCAGACAATAGTTTATGAAACACTTTATTTACATGATCTGCGTTTCTCGGTCATGATCGCTTGTTCTCGTGAAAGACCGAATGGTGCGTCACTTTAAATGTTGCCACCGCAAGGAATTGTGGAGCGACATTATCTCCTTTCCTTTCGTAAAGGAAGGCTCAGTGTTTCCTATGCTAAAGGAGCGGAGTAAGGAAGCATTGAAGCTCATTTCCTTTGAGAATTCGTCCAGCACTTAACATGGCGGCCACTTCCGGGTCATTTCACTCAGTTAGGAACCTTCCCAATCAATAAGGACTATTCGACTGCAGCCGGAGACTACAGTCCGGCAGCCTGAAACTCGGACGGTGGGACGGAATTGGGGGCCAAAGAAGCTATGGAGATGTGTTTTGGGAAATGTAGGATTCAGCATGTTTGTATTCCACAATTGTTTTGTAAAAATGTGCTGTATTTTTTGTGTAGTCATGCGGGTTATCTCTGCTCAGAGACAGGATGAGACGGGATAGGACTGGAAATTAAAGCATACAGGTGGCCGTTAAGAAAATGATTGGTGTAAAAGTAAACTGCTGTCTCAAACAGGTTTAGCTGTCTGTTTGGACTACAGGGTTGAGTCACCATGAACAGTAAAAGGCTACTTACTGAGACAGTAAGTAACTTTTACACCGATAGGAGTATGGAGATGGGAAGTGACAGGAAGATGGATAGTTTGTTTGACAAGACATCAGAGGGTTATTTAATGAGACCTGAGGGCTGTGACAACAGGAGAGCAGACATCTCACCTTGACAGTGTTGTACAGTTGTTGCTCCTGTGTTCCTCACTAATTGGAGATCCTTTTTTTGTTTAATGTATTTAACGCGTCCATGTTTTCATCATGTGTTACATTTCTAGCTCAGTTTTGTTGTAGTGATGTATTTTCACGCCACTTCACGTCATACCATGCCACGTCACTTCATGCCATGTCACTTCATGCCACGTCACTTAAAGCCACTTCACGTCACTTCACTTCATGCCTCATCACGCCACACCACATCACACCTCATCATGTGGGCAGGGTCGCTTGAAGGACACTAGCCCATGTCGATGTGTCCTTGAGCAAGACGCATAACTCCAAGTTGCTCCCATAGCTGTGCCTACAGGAGCAACTTGATGGTCAGGTGGCACCTTGCATGGTAGCCCCAGCTATCAGTGTATAAATGGGTGAATGATGACTCATGTGTTAAGTGCTTGAGTGGTCGGAAGAATAGAAAAGAGTTCCATTCTATTTACCATCACAAACTGGAGAAGGCTTTCGACCGGGTCCCTCTGGGGTTTTTTTGGGGGGTGCTGCGGGAGTATGGGGTGCCGGACCCGTTGGCATGGGCCATCTGGTCTCTGTACGCCTGCAGTAGGAGCTGTGTTCGTATCCTTGGTAGTAAGTCAGACACGTTCCCGGTGGGTGTTGGCCTCCGCCAGGGCTGCCCTTTATCACCGGTCCTGTTCGTGACCTTCACGGACAGGATATCTAGGTGCAGCAAGGGGGCGGAGAGGATCCGGTTCGGGAGTCTCGGGATCGCCTCTCTGCTGTTCGCGGATGATGTGGTCCTGTTTGCCTCCTCGGACCGTGACCTCCAGCATTCACTGGGGCGTTTTGCAGCCGAGTGCGAAGCGGCAGGGATGAGAGTTAGCACCTCCAAATCTGAGGCCATGGTGCTCTGCCGGAAACCGGCGGATTGCTCCCTCCAGGTGGGGACAAACTGCCTACCCCAAGCGAAGGAGTTCAAGTATCTCGGGGTCTTGTTCACGAGTGAGGGTAAGGTGGAGCGGGAGATCGACAGGCGGATCGGTGCGGCTGCAGCAGTAAAACAGGCGCTGTACCGGTCCGTCTTGGTGAAGAGGGAGCTGAGTCGGAAGGCAAAGCTCTCCATTTACTGGTCGGTCTACGTTCCAACCCTCACCTATGGTCACGAACTCTGGGTCGTGACCGAAAGAACGAGATCTCGGATACAAGCGGCCGAAATGAGCTTCCTCCGTAGGGTGGCCGGGCTCAGCCTTAGAGATAGGGTAAGGAGCTCGGACATCAGGGGGGAGCTTGGAGTCGAGTCGCTGCTCCTTGCTGTCTCTGAGCAGCTTCACACTGCTAGAGCAGCCTCTCTCTCCTCTGTCCTCATCCTTCTAGACCTTTCCGCTGCCTTTGACACAGTGAACCACCAGATCCTCATGTCCTCCCTCCAGGACCTGGGTATCTCAGGCACTCTCACTCTTCTCATCCTACCTCACCGACCGCTCTTACCGGGTAACCTGGAGAGGATCTGTGTCTGAGCCTTGTCCTCTGACTACTGGGGTCCCTCAGGGTTCAGTCCTTGGTCCTCTTCTCTTCTCTCTGTACACCAACTCTCTTGGCTCCGTCATTCGCTCGCATGGCTTCACCTACCACAGCTATGCTGACGACACCCAACTGATCCTCTCGTTTCCCGAATCCGAAACACGGGTAGCAGCACGAATCTCTGCCTACCTGACCGACATCTCTCAGTGGATGTCTGCTCACCACCTGAAAATTAACCCGGACAAGACTGAACTTCTCCTCCTTCCAGGAAAATGCTCTCCCACCCACGACCTAACTATTAACTTCAACAACTCAGTGCTGGTTCCGACTCCGACTGCCAGGAACCTCGGAGTGACGCTCGACAGTCAACTCTCCCTGACTGCCAACATTACCGCAATAACACGCTCCTGTAGGTACATGCTGTACAACATCAGGAGGATACGACCCCTTCTCACTCAGAAGGCGGCACAGGTTCTGGTCCAGGCTCTGGTCATCTCTCGGCTGGACTATTGCAACTCCCTCTTGGCAGGTCTACCTGCTAATGCCATTCGACCTCTACAGCTCATCCAGAATGCAGCTGCTCGACTGGTCTTCAACCTACCGAAATTTATCCACACTACTCCGCTCCTCCGCGACCTTCACTGGTTACCGGTGGCCGCCTGCATCCGCTTCAAAACATTGGTACTTGCGTACCGTGCTGCGAACAGATCGGGTCCGGTCTACATCCAGGACATGGTCAAACCGTACACCCCAGCTCGTTCACTTCGCTCGGCTTCTGCCAATCGGCTCGTAGCTCCGTCACTACGAGCTAAACACTCAACAAAATCACGACTGTTTGCTGTGCTGGCTCCTCAATGGTGGAACTAGCTCCCCATTGACATCAGGACAGCAGAAAGTCTCTACATCTTCCGTCGCAAACTAAAAACACATCTTTTTCGACTATACCTTGAATAGGTAGCACTTAAATGCCGTAGTAGCACTTAAATGTCCCTTACCAATAGCACTTTGTTGTTTAGCACTTTAGTAGCACTTAATTGGCACTTACGGATAGTACTTTGAAAGAGGACACGCTGGAGGGATTATATCTCTCGGCTGGCCTTGGAACGCCTCGGGATCCCCCAGAATGAGCTGGAAAGTTTTGCGGGTGAGAGGGAAGCCTTGGTCGGCCTGCTGAACCTGCTGCCACCGCGACCCGACCCCGGATAAGCGGCTGATAATGGATGGATTGATGGATGGCATCACAAACTGACGAAGAATGTTTGTCATTGCAAAGCTTTACATGTGTTCCAGTTGTACAGATTTTTTGTGTGTGTGTTGCAGGTCACTGGCTTTGGGAACAAAGACTGGCTACAAGCTGTTTTCTCTGACCATGGTGAAAAAGCTGGACTGTATCCATGAGAGTGGTTAGTATGGCACTCAGACTCTGCACTCTGGGCCCAACATCCCTCCATTTAGTGGAGAATTACATTTCAATGTAAAGTTATTAGAAACATGCTTTTGATTGCTCTACCAACACTGGCTTATCATAAAACACTGCCCTTTCAAAGCCGTACTGTTATATCTTTGAATCTGTCAGTATAGCCATTGAAAGTTCACATCGTGAACACCACATTTCATTTATGATGGCAAGAAAACAAGAAAAAAGCATTCTGCGTTTGTGTAAACTGAGCTGTTGTTTTAGCTCACCCTCTGCCACTGATCCACAGTTGCCCCTATGTTCTATAGAAACCAGCTACATAAATATGCAAGATAGTCATGTGACTTCATGTCACTTCTCTCAATAGATTCTTTATAAAACTCAGAGTTCAAGAGTTCACAATGAAAAGACCATTTTGCTTTGATCCAGTTAAACCACAGTTTGAAAGTGTCCGTACGTTATTAAAAGTGGTACATATAGGTGTTTTTGCTGCTTCACCTCATTTCTTACATCCCCTCAGACATTTTTGTTTTATATTTTTTGCTTTCTGGTGGAGCAGGAAAAAGTACAATTGTGAGGCAGTAATAACCACTATAACATTATTATTAAGTTAATATGTTTTCTAAATTTGTGCATGTATGCTTTAAAAAATGCATTCAACAAAACATAAAATTAAAAAAGCAGCTTTCGCTAGTCCTTTTGCGGTTGTTATGGCTGGACACTCAGACAAGGGTTAGGATTAGGGGTTAAGATTTTCTGTAATTACACTGTGCTCATGGCTTTTGGCGGCACAGAAGAAAAGAGTTTCCTCATAAAAGTGTGTTTGGACGGTCCAGTGTCAGGTCCAGGTGACACTTGTGTTCTGTACAGCATAGTCTGGTTTATGTTAAACTGACAAGCTGGTAGGATTTCCTCTGAGAGCTTAACATTGTTGAGCATTTGTGTCAAATCAAGTCAATTTTATTTATATCACCAATATCACGAATTTGCCTCACAGCAATGATTAAGAGCATTACTTAGATACAACGTAGATATTGTATTATGAAGATGTTATTTTTGAGTTTTTCCAGATCTGATGTGAGGTCCTGGGACAGGGATGTCGTATGTGTACAGATTGTAAAGCCCTCTGAGGCAAATTTGTAATTTGTGATATTGGGCTATACAAAATAAACTGAATTGAATTGAATTATTTAGATATTTGAGAATTTAAAGAGTACATACAAATGCGATCAACATATGCAGTTTCTTGTTACTTATTGGACAACATATACATAGACATATATATATATAAAAAGTGAACACCCAAAATCAGCTGATAGAGTAATCACAGGGAGAAATAAAGACTGAGAGATTATGAATGAAAAAGAGAGTCTTCTTGACTGAACCACCGCTATAAGTTTCTCTGTGATGAGCTAAAATCTGTGATGAGTTACAATTGCTTTTTTTTTTGCTTTTGAAGCTGTTATGAAGCATGAATGTATCACTGCCAGGGTCTCCTGAGCCTTTGGATCAGAGACTCTGTTTGAAGTGACTGTTTTCAACATTTTTTGTCAGGCTTTTCACCTGTCCTTTTAGTGTGGCCATTAAATTTAACTGTTTAAATACCCAATACGTTATATACTGGAATTGTAACCAATTTGTTGCCGCATTAAAAAGATTAAAAGTACAGTCCATTTACCATTTGTTCAAACCCTTACGCTGTTTGACTTTTACTATGGAGATCTCAAAGTTTGCTAAGATACCAAATACATCAGACTGAAATAATACATATACATTATTGTACGAACATCTGAGGGATCACCGTTAGATAGAGCTGTGCACAGTGCAGCTATACTTCTAGTTCTAGTGGTTAGACTGGCTGTATTCCACCTGAATCTCTAAGTCAACATTAAAGCAGCGTCTCCATCATTGCATGTGTTTGTGTCGGTCTGCTCCCTGTTGCCCCCCAGCAGAGACTCCAGATGTCTACATCGTGGAGCGTCTGTTCTCCAGCAGTCTGGTAGTCGTAGTGAACACCACCATGCCACAGCGCATGAACATCTACCACTTCAAGAAGGGGACGGAGATCTGCAACTACAGCTATCCCAACAACATTCTTTCTGTCAAGCTCAACAGACAGGTAAGTTACAGATATGATTGTGTATCCAATAATTCATCACAGTTAGGAAGTAATTCCCACACTGAGACTCTCATTCAAGATATTTACTCAGAGGAGTCGTCCCCTGATGGCCAGTAGACTCAAAACGCAAAGCAAATCATTGGACCCCTCCAACAAAGGAAATGTTCCATCTAATTCCCTTTGAAACATCCCCACCAACTGGGAACGTGTACACAACTGTGCCCGATGACATGAGAAGCAAATGTTTCCTTTCAGAGTTCAATACATTTTTATATATATATATATATATATATATATATATATATATATATATATATATATATATATATATATATATATATATATATAGTTTATATTCATAAGCTTGCGCTGGAGTTCAGTGCTGCTCCAGAGGAAGAATTTGCATGCAGCCATTCCATTATCAACTCCCTTTTGTGGGGTTGATTTGACTATTTAATGGTAAAGGCAGACTTTCATCACCACTAGAACCAAAGATCAAAGGCAGTCGCTATGTGCCTTTTTGCCACGCTTGTGACATGGTTTAAGGGATGACAATGTCCCCATGCTGGTCCAAACTGAAGCATCTCAGTAAGCATTGGATTCAAATGTTATTTGTCATGTCATTCACACTCCCCTCAGGATGAACTGTAATAACTTTGGTGATGCTTTGACTTTTCCAACAGTGCCAGAATCAAGTCAACATGTTAATGTGTCCAATACTTTGGTGTTAAACAAAAAATAAAATATATTCAATCTGCCTCAGCTGTTTAAGGCATCTGGAGTTCCCTTCTCTTACTTTTTCACACGTTCCCAGTGAAGAGAAAATATGAGAGAAATTTAAGAGAAGGCTGGTGCATGAGTGAGTTTTCACTGATAGAAGCCAACCCTGACTATGAGTGGGGTGTGATGACCTGAGGTCTGCTGTGTCTTGCAGAGGCTGGTGGTGTGCCTTGATGAGTCCATTTACATCCACAACATCAAAGACATGAAGCTGCTAAAGATTCTGCTCAACACTCCGTCCAACCCCTCAGGTAAGACATTAATACCAAGAGTGGTTCTTGATAATCACACATGTAAAGACCCCTCGGCCACTGTTTCTAAAACACCTTTGTTGCTCGTTTGGATTATATATTATAGAACATAACCAACTGAACACTATTCCATTGACAAGTATTATTCCTGTCCTCTCGCAGGTCTCTGTGCTCTTTCTATCAACCATTCCAACTCCTACCTGGCATACCCCGGCAGTGCCACCATTGGGGAGATCGTAGTGTATGATGCCAATAATTTGGTAAGAAACAATAGAAACTGTTTTCTATTACAGTTAGATTGTTAAGTGAGCTCTGCAAACCATCTCTGTTTCTCTGCAGAAACTTTATGCAAGCTTTTCTGTAGAAGTAAATGAGGCATCAGTGTTATGAGCGTTACATCAGTGTAGAGTAACGCTCTTTCTTTTTGTCCCTTGTATCATCCTCTTGGTCCTTTCAGAACACAGTGACCATGATCCCGGCTCATGACAGTCCTCTGGCAGCTCTTACCTTCAACGCCTCGGCCACCAAACTTGCCAGCGCCTCTGAGCGGGTACAAAAGACTCACTGTACATGTAGCTGATGAAACAAGAGTCAGTCTGTCCATCCAGCACTATGGTCCAGTTATGGATGTTCAGGGTCACCACAGCATGAAACCTTGTTATTGTGATGGCCTCCTGTCCTTTTCTTTTAATTTGTCTTTGACCAGCACTTTCATCCATGTGAGTTTAGAAGTTACGGCTGTATTTCCAAGCAATTTGCTCTGGATACTCAAGGTCACATAGGATGAGTTCTCATGTGCTTTTTTGTTTTTGTTTTTCGTTGACATTGCCTCCATTTTCACCACCAGGCTGTAACATGACTTTACAAAGCGTATGTTCCCTAGTGGACGAACCCTTGTCATCTTGATCACTTTGACACAATCTCCATCTTTAAGCCAAAATGTGAACTTGTCCAGGTTGCCATGACAGTTGAACACATTATGTCTCATAGTCACATACCACTTTACATCTTCAGCCAAACTACTTTTATGGATCTGCTAGTAATAGTAAAGTTAAGGCATTGTGTCTTTCTTTCAAAGCTTCTACATTATTGGATACAAGAGCATTGTAGCCTCAAGAGCTACCTTCAGGAGTAACTAGCATTCATATACACATTCATACACCGAAGGCACAGCTACAGGAGCAATTTGGGGTTAAGTGCCCAGGACACATCGACATACCAATCCTCTGATTGAAGGACAACCCTGCTCACCACTGAGCCACACTAATATACCTCATACAAACACACTTCCAAAAATCACAACTATCTCTTTTTACAGATTTATGGCATGCATTACCCCAGAATGATAATAAATTCTACAACTCCACCTCACTTGCCTCTCATGACCCATCACCTCTAGTTACATATTAGATTATAAATGGAGAAAACTTTAAAGATCAAGAGCTGCCAGGTTTTGAACCAGGTTCCTCACAGAAAGGAAGCATCTGCTAGAAATCTGTAGTAAAGATGACACCTCACTGACTGTGTCTTACAGGGCACCGTCATCCGAGTGTTCACCATACCCGAGGGCCTGCGTCTGTTTGAGTTCCGCCGGGGCATGAAGAGGTCAGAATTCAAACACATCCTATAAGATCTGCACCCTGTTCAAAGAACGAGCACAGCTAAAGATAGAAACTAAGTCATTCCAAATACATTCTTGCAGTGCTGCAGCCATGCACATTTCCTGACCTAATTACATAATGATGACTGAATTATAGTTTTCAAATGGCCAATGACCTGAGATTCTCAACAGCTGAGTAGACTAATGAAGTCTGAGGTTTTCAACAATAGTTTACTAATGTTCAAAGTTGATATCCACTTTACATAGTGATGTAAAGATGAATCCTCAAGTGTGTGTGTGTGTGTGCGTGTGTGTGTGCATGTCTTTTTCTCTGCAGGTATGTCAATATAAGCTCTTTATCCTTCAGCCCGGATGGCCAGTTCCTCTGTGCGTCCAGCAACACAGAGACGGTGCATATCTTTAAACTAGAGCAGCTGGGGCCAAGGTACACACACACACACACACACACACACACACACACACACACACACACACACACACACACACTGTAAACACAACAAGTTAATATTTTAATTAATTTCTTGCTGCCTTCAAAAAATCTGGCCTGGGACAGCAGATGAAAATTAGCCTCTCTGGCTCACTTACAGTTTCACTGTTGATTGGTGTGATAAAAATAAAATAAAGAATTAAATTAAACACAACCACGTGTTACCGTTACCTGTCCCTAGTTGCTTGCTATATTTAAGGAAAGCTACGATTTATTACAACCTGTATATTTTGGCTCTGTAGATAAACTTGTTGCTCTGTATGTAGTGGAGGGGATGAGGCTGCCACCTGGACAGCCTACGTGGGGAAGATGTTCTCAGCAGCCAGCAGCTACCTCCCTGCTCAGGTATCTGGCATGATGAGCCAGGACCGGGCCTTTGCCACCGTCCACCTCGTGATGTCGGCCCAGAGGAACATCTGCACCCTAGCTATGTGAGTTTTGGGAATCGGGGAATGGGCCTTTTACATTACATTCAGTCTTTCTGTGTTCATGTGTGGTTTCTTTACAGATTACTTTTTGATCCTGAGAAGAGATTTTAACTCGTCCTAACTACCATTTTTATTTGTCCTCATTCTGATCCAGCTCTGACCGACACAGAAATGGGATTGATTGGGATTGATTGAAGCTATTTTTAGGGTGACAAATTGTAAATTAATCGGTTCCTCTCACTGTTGGGTTGGACATTAGTGAATGCTTATGATTGTTGAACTTCAACGTATACTCAATCCGATGTTCCAGAATCCAGAAGCTTCCCCGGCTACTGGTGGCCACAGCTGACGGACAACTGTTCATCTACACCATGGATCCACTGGATGGAGGCGAGTGCACGTTAGCCCACAAACACAGGTGAGATAGATGTTAAGCAGTAAGAGGGAGGAGAACGCCCGCACTCTGATTGCATCGTTTAATTCATAAATCAATGTTTTGGCACAGATGGCATTGCAAGATACATTTACAAATCAAAAAGTATTTTTGCCCAAAGAACCGAATGTTTAGTGCATAGAGTTGGACAGTGAAATTATTGGGATGGAAGTAGAACTTGTTTTTACCTGCCAGTAAAATAAGAAATAATGAACAGGTGGCAGACATATCTTAAACCATATTTGTTACAATATCTAATTTCACTAAACTTGCATACTTCCAAATGATTTTAATTTTTTAAAATTTAAATCTAATAAAATAGTCTCATTAGGTTCTCCATTACCTACTGATTAACCTTTCAGATAGGGAGCTCTCTTTAGGATATTAATGTTGCTCTCTCTCCCTGCTTCACATAATGTAGTTAGCGCATTTAGCTTTGCTAGCTGCCAGCTCAGCCATGTCCAGAGGTAATAGTTATGCTCTGAGTTCCATATTGAGCACATTTAAGGTATAAAAAAACCCACCTTAAATGTGTATTTAAGGTATTTTTTAAATACCTAAAACAACGAGTCATCTGAATGTTACACCAGGATATAGTCTGTAATATCAGTGTATTCGCAGAGAAAACAACATCAACAGACTGTAAAGTCATTCCTAGCCGTTAAAGGTTCTGACAAACTAAATATCTACATTATCTGTTCCAATCAAAAATGATTTTACATAATTATTTCAAACACTTGTTTTCAACCTGACTGAAAGTGAACACCAAAATCAGACCGATGGATTAGTTAATGTTGCTGACTTCATAGATCTGTCTGGCTAACCAAACAGCTGCCTAATCATTTGCAAATGCTTGTTTGTTTATGTGTGAGGCGGTGTGCCTGTGTCAGTTCAGCATATAGCTGGAGATGAGAGAAGGCTTGGTTGTGTACGTTGTTGTTCTCTGAATAAAGAATTTTAATGTACATGGAAATGTTAGCAGAATGCATTGCAATTAGATTGGCCAGCTAGACTATTTTGCCTGTGGGTTTTGAAGTCTGTGAATTTAAAAGCAACAACTTTGGGTACATATCTTGTAGAAATCACTTAAACCAGCAACAATTCTAGTGTTTTGCCTGTGTACACTTGTGCAGCTGCACACTGTGATGAGATATTGGCAGGTTCTAAAACGTGCTTCATTCTTCACACTGCTAAATGAGTCTGAAAGTCTGAGACACTCAGGGAAGAAAAGTCTTGACAAAACGCCAAATTAAGTTGTGTTCTTGTTTCCTTCTTTCTCTTCCTCCCTTAGGCTGTTTGGTGTTGATGATGATCAGGGTGAAGGAAAGGAGGCAGAAGGAAAGGAGGTCACAGGGCCAGCACAGGCTTGTCCATCCTACGCTGCGACCGCTGCCTTACCAGCCTCTGGTCCCGTCACTGCAACCCTCACTGGTTAGTAGTCACACACATTTATCAATATGTGCGTAACAGGAAGTGCTGGACTAGCCTAGTGTTTAAGGGGCCCTTTAGTTCAGGCTTTTTTAGTCAACTTTCACTGAAGGTGATACCTTGATTGAAGGAGGAATGCAATGATTGTCGTGGACAACATATATTTTGAAGACAGAAGCAGTGAGAGTTGGCACTCTACTACTATACTATAGGTTCCTTAACCAAGACCCGGTGCATGTTGTATGCAGTTGTATGTAGAAGCTCTGAAAGCCTTGGCACAGTGTACAGCAGATCACCACCCTCTTCATGTTTGTTGCTCAAAACAATCCAGATTTCCCACCAAATCTCAAAGTAATTAAACACACCCATGTCGGCTCCCGAAGTTGGCTGGTGTTTTTGTTTGATAACAGAGGTGTATTTTAATAGTAATCATATTAATATCATAAAATGTAATCATGTATTTATGTTAGTAAGACTGGAGCCATTCCCCGCCTTCTGCCTGTTCAAGTGTGGCCTTGGTTTGCTTCAAAACAAAGTGATTGTTGCTTACCATAGACTATATCAAAAGTGGACGTAGTCACCATGACGTCACCCATTGGTTGTTACCTGCTGTTTTTAAAGCCTCGAGTTCAGCATGGTTTTTCACAACTAGAAATTACACGAAAGGGGGTAGCTACGTACAACCATATACTTAATAAGACATTTTAGGCAACCAAAATGTTACATTTAACTTTCATGAAGTGAAAATACTTTGAAAGGTTTAAAGTTGTAGGCAAAAACTCAGACAACTGCCAGACACCGTGGTAGCAGCCTGTCAATCAACTTGAGCATACCCTGCTTTATGGTCTGTTTGACTCTAAATTACCATAATTTACTAAATGAACATCATGCTGTATTGAAGAAGACTTGAAACTAGAGATTGAGACCATAAACTCATGTTTACGGTCTCAAAGGGAATAAATTCAAGACAGAAGTAGAGTACATATAAATAATAATGCATGTTTAAGGCCCGTTTTCTGGCCCAGAAGTTGCCGCCTGTTGGATGCAAAGTTTACTTGAGTCTTCATGCTGGTGAAACTGAGCAGATCTAAACTCATTAAATGTTAACACAAGTGACTGTGGCTCAGTGGTAGAGCAGGGTCAACCTTCAATCAGAGGATCGGGCAGTTTGATCACAAGCTCCGCTAGTCCATGAGGATTTGTCCTATTTATATTGAGAACATGACGTCTGCCTGTGTCATGTAAAGATCATGATGTGTCTGCATCCTTGTCCTGTTTCTACCCAGGCTACTCTGAAGATGGCGGTGCAAAGAAAGGTGAAGTCATTCCAGAACACGAGTTTGCTGCGGGACCTGTGTGTCTGGATGACGAGAACGAGTTTCCTCCTGTGAGCATCCAGAAGTGCTAACTGTCAGCTATAGCTAGCTCTCCTACCGCAGCTGTACTTTATAGCCATGCCAAAGCACCGTCCCTAAATACCCAATAGCAGCAGCATTCTCTGCAAATAAGAGCAGAGTGGGGAACTTTGGATTTAGTTGAACTAAATTGTCTTTACGTAATCCACATGTAATCAATAAATGGTTAACTCAGCAGGTTTATTAGTGTACACTGAGCTAAAACTAATGTAGTCTAATGCAACAGTCCTGAATGAATCCTCCCTTCATGAAGGCTTGAATGTTCAGTTTGTGTTGAGACTGCTCTAGAGATGTACATTCAACTGTATTTTGGAGGCTGAAGTTTGATTTAGTATTGTAGTATACTGAGAGTTTTTTAAATATTTAGTCCTCAAAAAATACTTTTGAGAGTTGGCAGTTACAACGGCCCTTGTACTTGTGCACAAAGGTGAGAGAAGCATGTTGTGCCTTTTTATAATATATAAAATATATATAATGTATAACTTACAGGACAACTGTGTAGCAGTTAGGTGGGGATATTTAGTGTAAATGGAATATATTTTTCATAGTAATCACCTGAAACTAAGAATCATTGTGTTTTCATTAGAATGAGCCCCTCATATCTACATAGGGAGCAGGTCCTCTTCACAGAGTCCATGTTGCACCGCCATGTTGGTACAGCAGCCAAGAACGGACAAACCGATCTGGGCTGAATAGACTTTCATGTTGTCCGAAGGCCTCCTCAGTATTTAGTTATTTACAATCTGCAGTTTCACCACTAGATACCAGTATATCCTACACACTAGTCCTTCAATTATCATCTGCAATGTCTAAGACAATTTAAATGTTATTAAAGCAGGAAACACTTAAGTTGTTGAAAAGTTGTTCTCTAAAGAAATTGTATTCAGGCCAACTTCATGGATGAATACATGAATATAGAGCATAACTCTTTACATATGTAAAGAGTTATTCTCTATATTCATAATGTGAGCAAATGGGAATTAAAGTACAAAGCATAATATGTGGTATATACTTGTGCACCACTGGACATTACAAAGTAGGCAGTGTAATTTTCAGAAATGCTGAAAAAAATTAAAGCTACAGTTATTAAAGATACCGTTATTCTGCTTCTTTTAGTGCACCAGGTGGCACATATTGGGGGAGCAGCATGGATCTCTTTGAATAAAGCCATGAGAACGTTATGCTTGCCAGCTCATCGGTTCACATATTTGGGATGATTCTATGACAGCAGAGTAAACACATATTACAAAATAAATGTCCTGATTGTTTTGTATGCGTTGTACTAGAATTTCCCTTTAACCCAGAAATTGGGGCATGAGCTACATTTGACAAATCCTGTAAACAAATTAACGGGTGTGTTCCTGTGTTTTGGTAGATTAATTGGTGCAGAGACGGGACTGGAGGTGGCCAGGCCAGGCGCTCGTGAGGGGTAGATGGACAGATGGACAAACAGACAGACAGGCGCTGTGGGAGGATCAGCGAACAAAAAAGTATTTCAGGGTGCCAAGTTATTTTTTTCCATCAAAGAGAACATCATAGTGATTAACAATAACATTTAAGTCAACACAGCACTGACCAAGAAGTAGGTGTCATGTGGGATCTGGTCCTCATGTTACAGAACGATTGTGTTAAAGCAGCAATAGTACCTCTAAACTTCCCTCCAGTTTATTGCCGTCTTACAAAACATCCCCTGTCAAGTTGAGGACATTTCTCAACTTGTCAATGTTGTTAGCAACTTACAAACATCAGGGGGTTTGTCTTTCAGGAGTGCTGAAAGTATGAGGTGCATGCTGGAGCAGTAATATAACCACAATCTCCATAGCATTTTTACTTGACACATATTTTAATTTGTTGCATTATTGTAGCAACATTTCTTTTTTCATTAATAATATTTGAGTTCCCGTTCATGATAAATAATTGAATTGTCATTTTTATTCTGTATTGTAATTAAATGTATTATGTTTTTTATGTATGCCTCCTGGATACACTTCAGAAGGTGTGTTTGTACTATATGTTTGTTTGTGCCTATTATCATTTGTAAAAGAGCAAAGTATTTTGCTAATTGCACAAGACCAAAACAAGTGAAAGAAACCAATAAATAAAGAGTGGAGTAAGAAAGAACCTATGCAAAGCAAATTATTTGTCTTGTTTTGTTTCTAGGTGATGCATTTCATTTTTCATGTAATAAAGGAGCTTATAATAATAGTAATAATAATACATTTAATTTGTATAGCGCTTTAAAAGGTACTCAAGGCACTTTAGCACTAATAATGTACGCAAGAGAGATGACATAACGTAAGAAACATAACAAAAACATACTTAGCTAGCATCACAATCCTTCTGCAATCACAAGTTTTAAGTGCTGTTTTTCATCGATCAGATGTTCGTGTCCATGTGTGTTTATGGTTATAATAATAATAATAATAATGCATTTTATTTGTAACGCATTTTTCATTCAGAAGAAGATACTACAGAGCCAGTAGATAGTTAAAAACAAACTAATAAAAAAAGAAAATAGTTGACAGTGATTTAACAAAGTCAAAAACACCTTCCTGAATAAAAAGGTTTTTAGGCCGATTTTTAAAGAGTCCAGGTTCTGTGTTGCCCTCACGTGGTCAGGGAGACTGTCCCATAAGCAAAAGGCCAGTCTCCCATGGTGCAGAGCTTGGTGTTGGGGACCCGGAGGAGCGAGCTGTTTGTGGATCTGAGGATGCGGGAGGAGGTTTGGGGAGAAATTAGTTATTGTAGGTAGGGAGGTGTATGTCCATTTATGTATTTATGGGTGAGTAGTAGGACTTTGTAATCAATCTGGAATGACAGGGAGCCAGTGGAGTGAGGGGAGAATGGGTGTTATGTGCTCATATTGACGGACTCTCATCAGGATACTGGCAGCGCTGTTTTGAATGTATTGCAGTTTCTGGATGTTCTTGCCAGTGATCCCAGTGAAGAGTTAATTACAGTAGTCCAGTCTAGAGGAGATAAAAGCGTGGACGAGCTTCTCTGCATCTGACAGGGTTAAAGTGGGGCAGAGTTTGGAGATGTTTTTGAGATGATAAAAGGAGGTTTTGCACAGGTATTTTATATGGTCATTAAAGGTCAGGTGAGGGTCAAACCTAACTTCCAGATTAGTGACTGTGGAGGAGAGGGGTATGACCTGACCGTCAAAGGTGAGATGAGTTATGGAGGATGACTGAACCTGGTGTGGAGTGCCAACCAGGAGGACTTCGGTTGTGCTACTGTTTAACTGGAGAACGTTGTTGCTCATCCACGCCTTTATCTCCCCAAGACAGGCGGTGAGACATGACATGGCTGCAGTGGGGTTTGTGGCAGTTTTGATGTAAAGCTGTGTGTCATTAGCATAACAGTGGAAGGACATCCTATGTTTGCTGATGACACGACCGAGGGGGAGCATGTAAATAATGAAGAGGATGGGGCAGAGGACCGACCCTTGCGGAACACCACAGGAGACAGGGAGCAGTCTGGACTTGCATCTTCCCAGTGACACATATTCAGTTCTGCCAGCAAGGTAGGACTGAAACCACTTGAGTGCAGAGTCTGACAGTCCAATGGTGGTGTGGAGGATCCGTTGTGTCAAATGCAGCAGTCAGGTCCAGGAGGATGCATCGGCTGTCATCAGCAGGTCATTCAACAACTTTGGTGATGAGAGGACTGAGAGTGGGGATATGTGACTTGAGCAGAGCAGCGGGAATGGGGACCGGGGAACAGGTACAGGATTTCATTTTTCTGAGGATTTCCTCAATATGGCTCTCCTGAACCACAGCGAGATGTAGAGTAGACAGCACACTCGCAGATAAGGTGTTGAGTTCAGAGGGAAGCAGAGATGGAGAGCTGGACATCAGCGAGCGAATGTTGTTGAAATTGGATCTGAAAAAGTAAATGAAGCTGTTGCATTGATTATTGGGGGAACTTTCCCTTTAAGGCTTCCTATGCATTCATCAGTAATGGAACTACTCTAAAGTCCACCAGTCCATCACGTTTATGATTTACATGTTTTTATTTCTGCTATCATCGCAGGTTATGTTCTGTAGTGTCTTCTCACTCTGTATGTCCTTTACCAGTACAGCCTTGTGGTGGCCTAACATTAACAATTATAGCTAGCTGTAACCTCACAGTAATTATTTATGCTTGTTAGCAGCAAAACTTGTCAGGAGCTCAGTGAGACAACCGTTTCCAAAGCAGGCTGCTGCTCTGGATCGGTCCAGGACTTCATTGGAGGCCACGATCCTGCACTTCCTGGCTTGCACTGTTTTGTCCTTGATTTGTGTTGACAGAAGTTAACTGGAATGGCCCATTGGACTGCTGAGGTAAGACAGAGACAAATGATTCCAGGGCAAAGAAAAGACAACTAAAACAACCTACTGTATAGTTACATGTAGTTCCCGACTGGACGAACATTCAATCATATTTCGAGTTGTACTGATCTCACTGACATCACCCTGGTTATGTTGGACTTGTGTGACATAATTGCATTGTCAGTGAATGCACTGCAAACTTTGGCATATCTGCACCATCTCAAATAGGATGGCAGAGGGGTGGTGTGGCACCGATCATCAAATGAGCTCATACAAGAAAAGAACACACTTAGTTTGGTTAAGGAGAAAAGAGCATGTTTTTTAATTTTTTTTAACTGCTTTGTAATGATAATCCATTTCTGCTGACCACAATATATTCTATCTTCTACACTTCTCTAGACTGACCATCAAACAGATGCACAGATATGGCAAATTATTTAGTTTTTATGTCAGTGCTACATTGTACCAGATGGCATTGCCCAGCACCACCTTAAAGAATCTCAGAGTTATCTTGTCCTTTAACGTCAGCTAAATGATATTTATGTAATGTAATGAATCAGGTTTCCCCTGGTCCAGCCCCTAGATATGCTGCTATAGGTATAGACTGCTGGGGGACATTTTAATTCAATTCAATTCAGTTTATTTTGTATAGCCCAATATCACAAATTACAAATTTGCGTCAGAGGGCTTTACAATCTGTACACATACGACATCCCTGTCCCAATGAAATTGAGTACTACATTTAAAAATTAATTTTAAATGTCAAAGTGCTCTGATTTGACCACCAAATCAGATTTCAAGGTTGAAACTTGTCTTTCTACTCCTTAGACACAGCCCTGTCATAAACAGAAAATTATTCAGGCACTGAACACTCAACATAAGTCAATGGCTCAGTCTGTGTGGCCAGCTGTTTGGGACTAAGCCCATTTCTGCTCAACTGGAAGTGTGCTGTTGCCTCATTATGTGTTCACATTTCCCAAACCCAAACCGTCCAACTTATTGTGGTAATGTGGAGGAGCTGAGCTACAAATCCTCACACACACACACACACACACACACACACACACACACACACACACACACACACACACACACACACACACACAATGCTAGATTTGTGTGTTCAAATCATTCACAGTAACATTCGTTCACATAGCAGATTACTTATTATTTATTTCATATTCACATAAATAAATGGTAAATGGAGCTGTAGCGCTTTTCTAGTCTTCCGATCACTCAACGCGCTTTAACACTACATCATTCACCCATTCATACAGTGGCTAAGGTACCACCTTGCCCATCAGGACAAACTAACATGCATACATAAGCCTGTATGTATACAAATCAAAACTATACAGGATGAAAGGTAGGCTGTAACATATCATCGCCTGAGAAACTCTTCTGTAAATCACAAATAGAGAGAGAGCGTGAGAGCGAGAGAGAGAGAGAGAGAGCGAGAGGAGCGCGAGCGAGAGAGCGAGAGAGCGACCTGCGCGTTCATGGACCCGAGAGGGATTTGCGCGCCTGCGTCTGAATACCGGTTTGAGCCGGTTAAGAGGCCGGAAATAATCCAGTGGAGCCAAAAGATGCGGCTGGCTGTGGTAGTGCAAACATAGACCGAAGCAATACCGGAATGCATTGGCTTTTTAAAAAAAGTTAAAAAAAATAAAATAAAATAAAATTTAACATTTTAAAATACACGTTTGCTTTTGAATAGCCACGACCCATCCGCATTGCTTTAAAGACACAATGGAATAACGAGGAGAGGACACAGCAGAGGAACTGCCCCGCCAACCGCTCCGCTAAACGGCCGGTAAGTAACGTGCATCGGGACGGCAGCCTCAGCTCACAGCGCAGCGGCGACAGAGGATGAACAAACCAAATCACAACACTTGCTGAGATGGATCACCTGGGCCCTGGACGTGTAGATCCATCACCACGCCGCCCTATCTGATCTAGTGTGAACCCAGCTGATGGGCTGTGTGATCGGGCACACTGACGTCTACATGTCGTTAATCACGTGGCGAAGCCGGTACATTTCTCAGAGGAGTCACCTCTCCTGTTAAAATGAGTGTATGGCTCCTTTGGAAGTTAGCAGATGTTCTGCGGCTGTTAAAAATATGTCTGTGTGCTTGTAAATGTCATCTGTATCGTGAAAGAGTTGAAGCAGAGAAAAGTATTGTAAGGGGTTAAAAAGCACATGACTTCATTAAATATCAAGCAGAACCTGTTCTCCAGCTGAGAGGAACATATCCTAGTTGGTGTGAGTTATATTGAGTTGCATTGGTTGATTTCATGATTTTAAAACTGCAAAATACATTTAAAAAAAGAAGAAAACACAAACGTATAAATCAAGATAATCGTGAGTAAGGTCTCATGAAATATGTTAAACTGAACTGTTGTCACTGTCTAAATCCTCAGATGAAAATCATTTGGACCTTGAGACACTCGACTTTTTGGAGGAAACTGGATCAATAAGACATTTTCGATGAAATTCCTCCACGACTGTCATTGTGGCTTTTTTTGGAGAGTGGTGTCCCATAATGGCCCAAAGACTTGTCTATCCTCCCAGAAAAAAGGGGACGTACTAAACTGTTCTGGTGGGCAGGTAGTTAAAGATATTAAATACATATTGTCTAAGAATATCCTCAACAGCTTTCCAAAACCCACATTAGTCAAAGCTGACTGGCGGAGCCGTCACAGGGTGCACATTACATTTACTTTCAAATTTGCAAAAGAATATGTTGGATTGTGATCTAGTACCGCTGTGTGGCGTAGGTTTCCAGCAGCAGATATCCGTTTCCAAAGAGAGAGGTCTGTGTCTGCCAGCGAGGGCTGGAGTTTTTCTTCCCCCAGATATCAACAAATTCATGGTCAAGTAGGACTTTCGAATAAACTCACTGACGACATCTCCGTTTCTTTCCCCAGCTGGACTGCTGCAGCCATGAGAACCCCTCATTCCCAGAGGTGTTTGGGACCAAATGTTTACCAAGAGGTGCCTGAAGGCGGCTGGGGCTGGGCCGTGGCCGCGGCCTTCTTCCTGGTGGAGGTATGCACCTATGGGACCATCAAGAGTCTGGGCGTCTTCCTCCAGGACCTGATGGAAGAGTTTGGGGAGAGCAACAGCCGAGTGTCATGGGTTTTCTCCATCTGTGTCTTCATCTTTACCTTCACTGGTCAGTCACTCGGGCTCTGCTCATGCGTGTTTCTCGTTTGTCTGTAATCGTCTTTTTTCACACTGTGGCAGACATGTGCAGGACATTGAGGAAGTCCTGCTTTACTATACCATTAAACTATAAACAAAAGCAAAAATCATAATTCGATGACAAAAGTATTGGCAGATTAACTTTCTGGTGATCAACGAAGCAATGAATAAACTCATTGTTTCAGCTCTACATACTGTACATGTATTCAAGATAAATATACAAAGTCTAACAATCTAAAACAGGAAGTCAGTCAGTCTCAAAAAGTCTCCACAGTTGAAGATGTGCTGTTTAACCCCAAATTTAAAGGTTCATAGTTCAGTTCAGACAGGGTCACTAATGTGAATATCTAGAATGCCTACATCGTTTAAATACCAGGTGGTATTGAAATTCATTCAATCCCATTAAAGTGGAGGGAGGCCAAGTCGTGTTTGGGAGAGCGTAACGGCTTTCTACATTATCTCGTGAGTTTCGGACTGGACAGAGGCCGCAACGCTGAATACTTGGCTTCACAAAACCTTTCATTTGCATGGGACACACAAACAGCTGTATACGACCTCTCGCCTCCTGCTTCCCCCCCTTCTCTGTCCCTACTGCTCCTTTTGGGGAGACACGCGCAAGCGCACGCGCACGCGCACACATTAACCCCAGCTGCTGATTAGATCTCGTCCCGGCACCGTTTTCTGAACCACACACCCTGCTCCACCCACTTTGCAGCTGATGGTGGTTCTCAAACTTTTTCTGTCGTGCCCCAATTTGGAGGAAGAAAAATGTTCGTGCCCCAACAAAATTGTAACTAAATGGTCCATGCTGAATTTTTATTGAAATAACAACTCCTCCATATGTGCTTTTTCAAAATAATAGAATAAAGAAAATTGCAATCACTTAATTAAACCAGATCGCTCCATCAGACAAAAAAAAAAAAAGAAAGTTGTTCAAAAAAATAGCTTATTGTGGCTGCAATTAATGTTTGGCACTGAATATATTTTCAAGATAATAACAATAAAAATAAATAAATAAATGCAACCTGTGAAAAACTAAACAATACAAGTTCAAATATTTGGCAATAAAGAGTTTTACACTAAATATCTTTTCAAAACAATAACGTGCAAAACAAACATAATGCGTGAGCCATCAAGTTGTATCAGCATTAGTTCAAATCCACTCAGATTCTCAAAGGAATCAATATTCCTTTGATCAAGTCGCCTGTCCCACATCTCCAGCTTCCAAATGAAACCGTTGAGGAAGGTGCTGGTCTCTGCCTTGAATATGAAGATTTAATTCATTCAGCTTTCCAAATATGTCACTGAGATAGGCCAATTTCATCAGCAAACTTGCCTGCAAATTAATAATTAGAATTGAATTAATAAATTTGACTCAAAGTGTATATGCGTTATAAAGATAAAATACATGATGAACTGAGTCCATCTGCTCTTTGCAGAATATATGGATAATATGTGTACAATTTCAATTGTATTGTACTGTCCTGTATGACATTTGTCATGCATATGACGGATTTCTTCTCTGAGCTCAACGACTCGCGACAACACTTCTCCTCGTGAGAGCCACGGAGCTTCGCTGTGAAACAGATGAAGGCTCCGCTCCCGTCTCCTCACAGAGTGCGGAAAACAGTCGTGCTTTCAGGGGTCTTGTTTTTATGAACATGACCACGCTGATAGCATCGGTCAAAACCTTGTGTAGTTCACGGCACATGCTTGCTGCTAGCGCCTCTCTGTGAATGACACAGTGTGTCCATTGCACATTCGGAGAGACCCTCTTGATCAGCGCCTGCACGCCCTTCCTGTTCCCTGCCATGGTCTGCGCACCATCTGTGCAGAAACCCACAACTCTCCCATTTCAGCCCGTGTTCTGTCAGGTAACTGCTCAGAAGTTTAACGAGCTCTTCATTGTGCACACAACTAAGCTACACGGGAGTCGACTCGCATAGGAGCTTGGACGTCGCGATCGCGCAAGCGTAACCTGTTAACGCCGTAACCGTAGCGTAAACATTTGCACGTACTTTTGTAATATGTGAAGTTCTCCGCACTGCCCCCCGCGCCCCACCTGTAATACCCCACAGTTTGAGAACCAATGGCCTAACCACACCCTGCTGCCACAGAGAGTTTGTTGCAGCTGGCTGAGTTTTCTTATTGGACAAATGTGCGTGGACATGGACATAATCTCTTTGTTTGCATCCAAACAGAGGTGGGTCGTTAAAGATTTAGGCTAAATCATATAATTTGGATATTATTTATTTCACCCTCACCCCAGCACCCCTGTCCACGATGCTGAGCAACCGCTTCGGCTTTCGACCAGTGGTGATGATGGGAGGCTTCCTCATCAGCCTAGGAACCATCACCTCTGCCTTCTGCAGCTCCATTAACGAAATGTACATCACCATCGGTATTGTCTCAGGTACTTATCAAACTCACACCACCAGTTGTCTGTCTGTAATTATACTAATAATAATGCATTTTATTTATAAAGCACTTTTAATTCAAAATAATCTCAGAGTGCCACAGAGCCAGTACTTAAAAACAAACTATAATAGAAAAGAAAATAGTTGACAGTGATTTAACACAAAGTCAAAAACGCCTTCCTAAATAAAAAGGTTTTTAGGTCGGTCTTAAAGAGTCCAGGTTCTGTGTTGCCCTCACGTGGTCAGGGAGACTACCCCATAAGCAAAAGGCCGGTCTCCCATGGTGCGGAGCTTGGTGTTTGGGACCCAGAGGAGCGAGCTGTTTGTGGATCTGAGGATGCGGGAGGAGGTTTGGGGACTAATGAGTTCTTTGAGGTACGGAGGTGCATGTCCATTTATGCATTTATGGGTGAGTAGTAGGACTTTGTAGTCAATCTGGAATGAGACAGGAAGCCAGTGTAGTGAGTGGAGAATGGGTGTTATGTGCTCATATTTCCAGACTCTCATCAGGATCCTGGCAGTGCTGTTTTGAATGTATTGCAGTTTCTGGATGTTCTTGCCAGTGATCCCAGTGAAGAGTTAATTACAGTAGTCCAGTCTAGAGGAGATAAAGGTGTGGACGAGCTTCTCTGCATCTGACAGGGTTAAAGTGGGGCAGAGTTTGGAGTTGTTTTTGAGATGATAAAAGGAGGTTTTGCACAGGTATTTGGTGCAATATGGTCATTAAAGGTCAGGTGAGGGTCAAACCTAACTCTAACTGTGGAGGAGAGGGGTATGTAAAGGTGAGATGAGTTATGGAGGATGACTGAACCTGGTGCCAACAAGGAGGGCTTCGGTTGTGCTACTGTTTAACTGGAGAAAGTTGTTGCTCATCCACGCCTTTATCTCCCCAAGACAGGCGGTGAGACATGACATGGCTACAATGGGGTTTGTGGCAGTTTTGATGTAAAGCTGTGTGTCGTCAGCACAACAGTGAAAGGACATCCTATGTTTGCTGATAACACGACCGAGGGGGAGCATGTAAATAATGAAGAGGATGGGGCCGAGGACCGACCCTTGTGGAACACCACAGGAGACAGGGAGCAGTCTGGACTTGCATCTTCCCAGTGACACATATTCAGTTCTGCCAGACATGTAGGACTGAAACCACTTGAGTGCAGAGTCTGACAGTCCAACAGTGGTGTGGAGGCGCTCTAGGAGGAGAGTGTGATCCACTGTATCAAATGCAGCAGTTAGGTCCAGGAGGATGAGGAGTGAGGGTGATCCTGCATCGGCTGTCATCAGCAGGTCATTCGTCACCCTGAGTAAAGCTGTTTTAGTGCTGTGGGCTGAATGCAAATCTGACTAAAGTTTTTCAAACAAGTTGTTGTGTTTAAGGTGGTCCTGAAGTTGAGAAGCAACTACTTTCTCTAACACCTTGGACAGGAAGGCACGGTTGGAGATAGGTCTGTAATTGGCTAGAACCTCCGGCTCCATGGTGGGCTTCTTGAGAAGGGGACGGATGACGTAACCTTGAGAGTAGGTGGGACACAGCCAGACTGAAGGGAAAGGTTAACAACTTTGGTGATGAAAGGACTGAGAGTGGGGATGTGTGACTTGAGCAGAGCAGTGGGAATGGGGTCCAGGGTACAGGTACAGGATTTCATTTTTCTGAGGATTTCTTCAACATGGCTCTCCTGAAGCTCAGCGAGATGTAGAGGAGCCAGCACACTCAAAGATAAGGTGTTGGGGTCAGAGGGAAGCAGAGATGGAGAGCTGGGCATCAAACAGCGAAATTTGTTGACCTTGGATCTGAAAAAGTCAATGAAGCTGTTGCATTGCTCCTCTGTAGCCTCAGTTGAAGAGGATGGTTGTGGCTTCAGGAAATAGTGTATGGTGGAAAAAAGCAGTTTAGAGTTGCCAGGTTTTGTATTGATTAAGCTGGAATAGAACTGTGAGCGAGCATCTTCATGGGAGTTGGAGTAGGCCCTTTGATGGTCACGGAAAGCCAGTTTATGGACAGTGAACCCAGAGTGTCTGCAGGGTCGTTCCAGGACACGCCCAGCTATTTTTATTTTCCTCAGCTCATGTGCGAACCAGGGAGTGGAGTGTGAGAAAATTACCTCACGTGACTTGACAGGGGCATGGAGATCAAACACACTGCTCAGGGATGTATTATAGAATTCCACTAATTCATCCATTGACGCAGAGGCTGGGCAGGTGATGAGCTGGAGATCCATGGTCATAGTGGCTGAGTCAATGCTTTTCCAGTTCCGGAAAAGCATTTGACGCTTAGGTCTTTCATTCATTCATTCAAGTTTATTTGTTCGAGAGGGATCATGTACATTGATGAACACTTTAAATTAAAATATAAATGCACCCAATTACAGCTGCAAGGCTGATTTCCATTGTCTGTCCCCCTGCCAGAATGTACAGGCTGAGTGTCCGAGAGGAAAAGGTCATGCCAAAGTGCAATAGTAATAAACTACAATCAATTATAGTCTATAACTGATATATATATATATATATATATATATATATATATATATATATATATATATATATATATATATATATATATATATATATATATAAAAGAAACAAGAGAAACAAAATCACAGTGTAAGGAAGACATTTCACATCCATCATATTGCACACAGATAAATTGCACTTAAGGGCATTAATTAATTTGCACATTTAAGGTTTCATTCAATCATATAACATTAATACATCACATATCCATGACAGTACGAATACTGCTAACCCATGTGTTTGACAAGTTTGAGTGGACAGCAGCCATCCCTTCATGTGCTTTTTAAAAGTGATGAAGGTTGGGCACTCCCTAACAGAGGATGGTAATGTGTTCCAGAGGGTGCGCCTTTGACAGACAGAACCGTCTGACCAAAGGTGGTGCGCCTCTGTGGGATGACACAGTCGCCTCTGTCGGAGGCTCTGGTGACTCTAGTCGCAGGGTTGCAGATAGGTCTCTGTTTGATGTACTCGTTCAGCGGAGGAGGTGCCAGACCATTTAGGGCTTTGTAAATGATGCTGGCTTCTTTAAGGCTGATAAGGTTGTTAACACTTAAAAACTTATGTTTGTTCAGGATGTGGCAGTGATGATGGGTTCGCAGTTTCTTGTCAAAGACTTTGAGTGCTCTCTTATACAGAGATTCTATGGGTTTGAGTGTTGTTGTGCACGTGAGGGACCAGCTGGTCAGACAGTACACTAAATGTGCAAAGATAATTGAATGTAGGAATGTCCTGGCTGTGTTCTCTGTCAAACTGTTTCTGATGTGCCTGAAGTTTAGTAGGTTGAATTTGATGTAGGTCGCAGGAGTTGGGTAGTGTGTTAATAAACAGGGAAAATAAAAGCGGCCCAAGGACCGACCCTTGAGGAACACCTACAGGACATTCAAGACAGGGAGACCTAGCATCATCTACAGTAACATATTGTTTTCTGTTGGGTAAGTATGATTTGAGCCAGTTAATAGCATGGGTAGAAAAGTTAAAATGTGTTAACCTGGACAGTAGGATTTGGTGATCTACAGTGTCGAAAGCTCTTGAGATCTAAAAGGTAGCACCGACACATGCATTCCTGTCCAACAGACCCTTGATCTTTTCAATGAGGACACACAGGGCCGTCTCAGTCGAGTGGTGGGCACGAAAACCAAACTGCATAGGATGCAACAGGGGATGGTCTTTGTTGAGATGCTCTACAAGAAGTTGGGCAACTCATTTCTCTGCTATTTTTGATATTATCAGTAAGATGCAAATTGGTCTGTAGTTACAGACCAATTTTCCCAGACTTGAAGATTGGGGTTACCGCCGCCACCTTCCAGGCTAAGGGGACCACTGCATGTTTGGGGGATAGGTTAACCAGATGAGTTACGGGTTGGACCAAGGAGTCCTTATGTTCTTTATAAAAGTTGGCATTAAAGCCAAAGACATCCTTGGCTTTGGAGCTTCTCATACCACGAATGAGCTTGGCTACCTCTGAGTCAGTTATTTCAGTGATCTTAAAGAAAAGTTGGATAGAGTTGACCGGGCTCTCACTGCATTCAGGAGAGGAGAAGAGCTTGGCTCTCATCCACTGACTCCAAAAAAAAGTGGTTTAGACTAGTAGCCAGAGTGATGGGATCCCTCACTAGAGTTATTTATAGAGAGCTCTAGTTCCTTGTCCTGTTTGCATTTACGGCCAACCAATTTGTTAACGCCACCCCTCCCAGGCGCCAACAGTTCAAAGAACACACCAATAGTCACAGAACAGGTAGGGCAGGTAGGCTCTCTTTCACTGACCAGTCCAAAGTCCGCCGTATTCCTATTGTATTCCAACACGGGAGGTAGGCAAAAAGGCGGTCGTATTCCAACTCAGGGGAAAACCACCATACATAAAAACTAAATCTGTGTCTTCTGTCTCTGTGTGTGTGTGTGTGTGTGTGTGTCATGGTAACATGCCGTTTAAAGAATAACTGTATACCTCTTGTAGATGTGTCTTATTTACAGTACCATCCTGTAATGAGTGAACTTGAGCAGTGTCAACAACAACAGACCGAATCAGTTTGTTTCTTCCAGAACTGGCCATTGAGTAAAGGTGATCAGCTGTTTCTGAACACCATACAGTGGTCTTTAGTCTCTAGGAAGGAGCAGAGCAGGGAAACTGGAGCAGCAAAATAGTCCTCAAAAAGCCCTAAATTGGGGGCGCTAGTGAGCAAGATATGGAGTAAGACGCTAATTTCAGTGCTCCTGCAGAACCGACAATATTTTACATAAAAACAGCTACTATTTCAAGAATACCAGCCTCAAAGCTCACCGAGGACATCACAAAGTCATCCCATCTACTGAGGCTGCAGACTAAATGTATCCCTATCAGTACTGTTAACTACAGTAAGGACTGACCAGTGAGTTCTGCAATTTCACATACTGGCACATCATTATTTTCTACTTTATTTTATATTCAAATATATATATTTTCAAAACATTACTTGAATCACACCTGAGAAGAGAAAAGGAAAAATATGTCTCAGTTAATATTTTTGTATATACCCGTCTCCATTACAAGGAAACAAACCCTTATAATGTGCCCGCTATTTCTATTCATATTGTTTGTATCACTCTACTTTACTTGCTCACTGGCAGCTTCCATAAGAGGAGAATACTGGTACGCCTTTAGCTCTGTGTGCAACCAAGCACTACTGCACCACAAGGAGCTGTTTGACTTTACACATGTATGCCAAGAACTGCAGGGGCCTGAATGGCCATTACTCGACACTGTCCTTTTCTGTGTCGACTTTTCTTTTTCTTCTTACTTTCTCTATTCCTTATCTTAGCACACCCATAGCATAGTCATTTCTATCTCGACTGTGCACCGTTGCTGCTTGCCCTTAGTGGCTAAGGGACTAGGTCCCACCGGACTGTTGCTAATGTTAGCTAACAGCAGTCCAGACTGTTGCGTTCCCCTTGTTCTGATCCCACTGTTCCCTGGGGATCCTACATTGTTTATTAGAACAACAAGCTCATCATCCATTTTTCTTAAATACCCTCTTCTACCCCATCCCTATTGGTTTCATTATCTAGTCCAACTCTCCACACTCCACATAACAAGATACATGGCCCATGTGCTGGCTGTTTGCCTCTGCTTCCCATCTCTCTACACAAACTCCCAAAATATGAAAATTGAATACTTCACACAATGGACCCGCTAAAAGTGATAAGTTACAATGTCAAAGGCCTTCATAGCCCTGTTAAGAGAAAGAAAATTCTACATCAGATGAAACAAGCCAACTGCCACATTGCATTCCTCCAGGAAACACATCTATCTGATGCTGAACATGAAAAGTTGAGACGGTCCTGGGCAGATAAAGTATATTACTCCTCACACCGATCGGGGAGGAAAAAGGGAGTATCCATACTCATACACAGACAAATTAATTTCACACAAACACTAGTACACAAAGACACAGAGGGGAGATATATCTTAGTTAACGGATTAATTGATGGCACAGAAGTATCCCTCATTAATGTATATGCACCTAACGAAGACGAGCCTGGCTTTATCAGGACATTGTTCAATAAGATCCTACAATATAGTACAGGGCTGTTACTGATGGGAGGAGACCTCAATTGTGTAATGTCACAACTAATGGACCGACAACCTGCCTCTAAAACTCCGCTCTCTAGAATGAGTAGAATGCTCAAATACCAATCCCAGGAGGCAGGCCTTGTAGATATATGGAGAAGCAAGTTCCCGAGAGGCAGGGATTTCACGTTCTACTCAAACAGACATACATCCTATTCACGGATCGATTATTTCTTTACCATGAAAGCAGAGCTACATAGGATAGTGGACATTGAGATTCTTCCTATAACTATATCCGACCACGCACCCGTGGCATTAAAATGGGACATAGGCCAAAGACCAACCTCCAAACAATGGAGACTTAATGCATCTCTCCTTAATGATAAAGCATTTACCTCTTTTATTACAGCAGAACTCAAGGAATACTTGGATATCAATACCTTGGAGGAAACAACACCTCTTATACTCTGGGATTGTGCCAAAGCATACATCAGAGGACGTATTATTTCATTCACCTCTGCTAAGAGAAGAGGAAAAGAGTCCAAACAGAAAGAATTGGAAGATAAAATAAAAGACTTAGAACATAAACATAAACAATCTGCATCAGCCAATCTCCTAAATGACCTAAAGTCAACCCGAAGAGAGCTCAACAGCCTACTATCAGATAAAATTGAGGGAAGTTTAAGATTCACGAACCAAAGATACTATGAACACGGTAACAAAGCAAGCAGATTACTAGCATTTGGATTAAGAAAAAAACAATCATCTAATACAGTACAGAAAATTAAATCAAAAGAAACTTTTGTTACAAAACCAGATAAAATAGCAGAATCCTTCGCAGAGTTTTACAAATCCTTATACAAAAATACAGATACCTGCTCTGATAATGCAAAACTTACAGAGTTCTTAAATCCTATAAAATTAACTGAACTGACAGAATCAGCAGCCAAGGAATTAGAGAAGCCTATTGAGGAATGGGAGATCAAACAGGTGATCTCAACACTCAAAAATAATAAAAGCCCAGGACCGGATGGATATATTAACGAATTTTATAAAACCTTCAAGGATATGTTATCACCACTGTTGCTGAAAGCATACCACCATGCATTAGAATCTAAAACCATGGCACCATCTTGGGCTGAGGCAACTATAGTGGTAATTCATAAAGAAGGAAAAGACCCCACAGAGTGCCAATCATATAGACCGATATCACTGCTGAATGGGGACCTGCGCATTCTAACAGCAATCCTAGCAAGAAGAGTCAATCATATAATCACTAAAATCATCCATCCTGATCAGACGGGATTTATCACTGGAAGATACTATGGTGATAACTTACGACGCTTATTAAACATAATATCCCATCAAAAAGAAGAGAAAGTAGAAGCTATGATTTTGTCTCTAGATGCTCAAAAAGCATTTGACCGGGTATCATGGCATTATCTATTTCAAACACTAAGAAGATTCAAATTTGGCCCCAACTTCTTGAATTGGATACAAACACTATATTCGTCACCACAAGCAGCTGTTAAAGTGAATGGATATAGATCACAAAGATTCACATTGGAACGCGGCTGCAGACAAGGCTGCCCTTTATCCCCCCTGCTGTTTGCAATTAGTATCGAACCCCTAGCCCAGCTTATCAGAGATGATAATAAAATAAAAGGAACTGTAATACATAAAGAGGATCATAAAATATCCCTGTATGCTGATGATGTATTATTATATCTGACGCAACCTGCATCAACAATACCACATCTAAAGGAACTCATCTCACAGTATGGATACTACTCTGGATATAAGGTAAATGTGGAAAAAACAGAGGCTATGGATATCAATGGAAACATCTCAAGAAATGTAAAACTCCAAAGTGGATTTAAATGGCCAAATGACGGTATAAAGTACCTTGGTATATACATCCCCTCATCGCTACAGAAGTTATATGAGGCCAATTATAGTAGAATGATTCGGTGCATTGACAGTGACCTGGAACGATGGTCTACGCTCCCTTTGTCCCTGCTTGGTCGTGTTGAAAGTATTCGCATGAATGTCCTGCCCAGACTTCTCTACTTATTTCAGATGCTACCTATAGAAATTCCAAAATCTAGTTTTGATAACCTGGATAAAATCATTTCTAAATTTATCTGGCAAAAAAAGCGTCCTAGAATTAGACTTAAAACATTACAGCTCTCTAAACTAAATGGAGGCCTTAAACTCCCAAACTTAAAATATTACTTCTGGGCTGCACAAATGAAACCTCTGATAGTGTGGATTCAGAATGGCACATACACTCGCTGGCTTAATATTGAGAAAAACATATGCCCAGAGCCCTTACAAGTCTTGCCTTTTTCAGATGCGCCCGTAAAAGAGGTGGCAGAGTGGACTAAGATTACTCTTAAAATCTGGAACAAAATACAGACAGCTTTTGGGCTTCCAAAATGTATTTCATTACTAACGAGCATCGGATCTATGAAGACCTTCACACCCAACAATCTGGATACGGGCTTTAGAAAGTGGTCAGACATGGGACTGGCTCACCTGCACCAGTTATTTAATGAGGATAACCTCAAGACATTCGAGCAGCTGAAAAAAGATTTTGATCTTCCCAAAACCGATTTCTACAGGTACCTACAATTAAGAACTTTTCTAACAACACACAAAGAGTGGGGAAAGCTTGTGAAACGTACACCCCTAGAAAGGTTTTTAATCGAGATACAGATGGGGAATGAAGATAAGAAAACAATAAGTAAATTATATAGCATATTTCTATCTATGAATCTACATAATTCCCAACAGATAAAGCAGAGATGGGAAGCGGAAATGAACACGATCATTCCACAGAATAACTGGGAGGAAATGTGCACAGAGGCACACCTAGTTACAAACTCAAACACCTGGAGAGAATTTAAATGGAAAATAATCACCAGATTCTTCAGAACACCAGAAATAGTAGCTAAGATGGGCCCAACACATTCTAACTTGTGTTGGCGGAACTGTGGAAGCGCTGCCAATCATACACATATATTCTGGCTATGCCCTAAATTAAATACATACTGGAGAGAAGTCTTTGATGCCCTCAAAGAAATCTTCCAACAGGACATCCAACAAGACCCTACAGTAGCACTATTGGGAGCGATACCTGAAGGCCTGGATGGGAGGGCCAAAAAATACCTCCTAAACATATTACTCACAGCAGCATTGAAGGGTATAACCATCAGATGGTTAAAACCGGATCCCCCAACATACGACTTATGGATCCAAAAAGTATGGGACATCTATCAAATGGAGCGAATCACATATTCATTAAGGCTCCAGAAGCCTATCTTTACCAAACGATGGGGTCCTGTCGCAGCATTGTTACTACAATGATTGTTATTACTGAATGTTGCTCGGCCCTCTGTTTGAACTGCTCTTGTTAACTGTCTCTGGGCACACACACATCATACACAATCCTCTATGAAAAGCATATATAGCACATACACTCAGGAGTGGACAATCATTATTCAAATTAATTATTTTATTTCATTTGTATCATTTGTATTTAATTTCTATTTTATGCAATCTTTTCATTATCCTCATTTCTCCTCTTCTTTTCATTCTTGGAATGATCACCTTTGATGTTTGTTGTTCTTTATGTCTTGTACACTGTACCTGAATATCATGTGAACCAAGACATACAACTGAAAAATTGACAGGAAGCGACTGTATGAAAATACATATTGTTTGTTGTTGAAAACTAAATTAAAAAAAGTGAGTTCAAAAAAAAAAAAAAAGCCCTAAATTCTCTTTCAGGAATACATTGACATTGGATGTCGATGATAATGATGCCATTGGTCAAATAGGATGGAATGAGATGGACCACAGCTAACCTGACACCCTCTTCCCTTGTCTCTTTTATTTTGTCTTTACATGCCTTCTGTCTCCCAGCAGCAGCTGTAGCAAAGCTGGACCATCTCACACAAGGAGTGACCTGACGCCTTGACCTCTGAGCCAGCGCACTAGCCATGCAGTGCTCCGACCATGTGCCCCTTTTCTCTTCTCCTCTATTTACAGGCCTGGGCTACTGCTTCACCTTCCTTCCCACCGTCACCATCCTAGCCCAGTACTTCTCCAGACGACGAGCCCTCGTTACCTCTGTTGCTTCCTCCGGAGAATCCTTCGCCGTATTTGCTTTTGCTCCAGGTGAGTGTTCAGTCTCAAAGGGGCGGTTGACTAAAGTGGAACTATTTTTTATTCAGTGTGAATGGGAAAATCTCAACTCAAGTTCCACTAACGAGCTTTTCCCCCAGTGCATGGAAATTGCTCAGTTGTCACTTGGAATGTTGGTCATGTGATGATTTTGGTAAAAAAAAATCTTACTAAGAAGCTAGCTGCTGCTGACTGTTTCACGACTCCTTCAGTATTTACAGCTGCCCGTCTGTCAATAAATGACCCAGACGCATCCAAGTGGAGCCGGATTTTCTAAACGCTAAGGAAAGCTGCTTCAATGCTTGAGACTGATCTGGTCAACTGGCTAGGAGTACATTGGAGTATAACAAGTTAATTTCCTTTTGCCAGTAGGTGGTGCTATGACTGAAAATGTTTACATTGAAATGTGTTCAGGCTAGTATAATTCATGAGAAATTTGGGGCATATTGGATAACGTACCAATAGATTTTGATAACTTTTTGTCATAAAGGTCTTCAGATCATTCTAATCTAATTTGAAGTTGATTGCATAAATTCTGTAGGAGGAGTTTGTTAAAGTACAGCTGAAAACGATGGAAAATGGATAAACATCAAGAAAATTGACAATTTACTGTATCGCTGCCTTAGTGGTTGAATTGAATGGACATTTGAAGTTATGTTACAGGATGCCACGTGGACATATGCTGCAAATTTCCAAATGTGTAGAAAGCCTAAGAAATTCGTTGGTGCATATCTTCTAAACAAAATGAGCCATTTTCTACACAAATGCGACACCCCTAAAATGTACACATTTTCACCAATCCTGATATGCATGCAAACTTGATGAAGCGCCTTTAGATATAAAAAAAGAACTCTGTTAGTGACCAAAAACGTTTTATTTATTTTAATCTAATCATTTGATGGTACCAACACAGCCCCCTAGAGGGCACTCTGAGGCCCTCCAGTGGGCACCAAGCTGGTTTAGGTGAGACTCCTATCACAATGAAGTACCGAGGAGTCCAGTGAGTAGATCTTGAGTATTAAAGACTAATAATACCGGCGGCTGTTCTCCCTCTCTCTCCACAGCTCTCTCTACACTGAAGGAACACATTGGCTGGCGCTACTGTTTGGTTGTCCTCGGCATCTTTCAGGCTTCTGTGATTGGCTGTGGGCTTCTCCTCTGTCCAATCATTATTGAGTCGGAGCCTGTGAAGGAGGGCAAAGAATCAGAGTGTCGGCCTTCGAAACAGCTGCAGACTGTTTTGGAGCTGGAGAACGAACAAACAAGGACCTCCATCAGTTCAGAAGACTCGGGTGTCACCTCCCTCTCTACTTCCAACGGAGACCTGAGGCCGGTAGGAGCTGAAAACACGGCTCTGATGGACTGGGAGGTGCAGGACAAAGAGGCCAAGGAGACGGCACTTTCCACACCCCCCACCCCAGTTGAGGTAGATGCAGTTCCTCTCCATCCGTTCAGCTCCAAACTTCTTGACTTTTCTGTGCTGAAAGACGGTGCCTTCATTTGGTACTCCCTCTTCGGCTTGTTCGCCACGCTGGGCTTCTTCGCCCCGCAGCTCTACATCATCGAACTGAGCAAGAGCCGAGGCGTGGAGCCCAGGTTGGCGTCCTACATGCTCTCTGTGATGGCTGTGGCCGAGATCTTCGGCCGCTTGTCAATTGGAGCGGTGTTGAATAAAGTGCACTGCAGGAAGACCCTGGTGTTGCTGGGCTGTGTGGTTCTGCTGTGCCTGGTGCTGGTGGCCTTCACTATCGTGTGGGAGTTCTGGGGCCTAGTGGTCTGCTGCGCCCTCTACGGCTACTTCATGGGCACCGTCGGCTCCACTCACATCCCAATGCTGGCTGAGGAGGACGTGGTGGGCATCCAGAAGATGCCATCATCTGTGGGAGTTTATGTCTTCATCCAGAGCTTTGCTGGGCTGGCAGGGCCACCACTAGGAGGTACAAGGTTTCTGCTTCTTTTACTGGTTTCCCTCTCTCTGACTGCACTCATTAGTTAACCTCTCTGGAGGGCTTTCTAACCGCTGTCTCTTTTAGGTGTGTTGGTGGATGTCACACAGAACTACGGCGCTGCTTTCTACTCCTGTGCCGTGGGAATGGGCCTCAGTGCCATTTGCCTGGCTCTGGTTGGTCCGACCAAGTCCGGCATGTGCCAGAGACAGAGCAGAAACAAAGAGGAGGTCAGGAGCACAGAAGAAAAGGGGAAAATGTCTGAGGATGGCAGCCAGTCTGACTTTTTGGAGGTGGACTTGGCCCTGGAGGACAATCCGGTCAGACAGGCTGATCTGGTAATATGAAACCGACTGGAGCATGACATCACCTCATAAGCAACAATAAAGATCACTAACACTCGCCCACAGAGATGGTCTTCACAGATGCTGCAGGTTCCTAATCGTAGGTGTCACTCTCTCCCATTAGCTTGAGTGTCCCTCCTGTGAGACCACCTCTGATTACCTTTATCTCAGGAAAGAAATGTTGTCATGGATACAGAAGTGCCATGAGTGAGACAAAACAGTCATGATATCTGTGAGAAGCCTCTGTGACATCACGACTGTTGAGCTTGTTGATTGGTACTCATGTCGATTCGTTCATCCACATCCGAGCCCTGCAGAACACCTGCATGTTCTGCTCCTCCCCACTACGGAAGCACACTCCTCATGCATGTGATGCTTCACTCCACTTTAAAATGTGCAAAATAACATGAGTAAATCTTCCTCTATGCATTGGATGCATAGCGGAAGATCTAACTGCTGCTAAAGTAAGTTTGTCTTCGGTCTTTTTACGCACATGGGTATTTATTTTCTATCACTATGGTAACTGAAGCAATATTGCAGCAGTGTTGTAGGTACATGGAGCCTGTGTTCTATGGTTTGAAGATAGTTTAGGTTGTGGTATTCATTGTGCATGCATGTACCTTTACATCCTCCATTTTGTTGTGCTCTGGGTGAAGGTGTTCAAGCTGTGATCCGGTTAATGTACTGTAGCATGAGCCTGTTACAGGTAACGGCGTACATGTTTATGACATGTACGACCGAATGTTTCACAAGTATCCAGCTTATCAGCTAATGGTAAACCAATGAATAGCTAAATCATCGTCGGTGGGTGCCCAGACTGTTCTTCTCTTTTGCTCTCCACACAGACTCTTTACCTGCATTCAACCGAAGCCTGGTCCAACGTATTGGTCAATACTACTCAGAACGTAAACCAGAACACTTCAGATCTTGACCAGATACCAATCCTCCGACTAACACATGGAGGCCAAGAAGCTTCTTCTTTGACAAGCTAGTAATGTTTTGTTCCTAGAGAAGCACTCCATCCAACACAACATCCCGGATGCTGGTGCTTTAACTGGGCCTATTGCTGTTTTCCCACACTGGAGGATCTGTAAGCTGTTTGTAATGATGATAGGATGCACATTTTTGAATATTACTTCTTTTTTTGTTGACATGAGTGCCAGGCAGGTACTTGCCTGTTAAGTGCTGTTCTGTTTTCATTATGAATACCTAAATAAAATTCCTCCACACTGAGTTTTTGTCAGCCATGCTAGTGTAAATAAATTTTGTGTGTCCCCCCATTCAGAAATGCTCTTTATGGATGTATATTGACAGACAACTATCCTTATAAAAGGAGTTTGACAGATGAGGGCATTTAACATGACTTCAAGTTGTGATTAAAGAGACTATTACATTGCATTATGGGAAATGCAGGATTCTGTGTTATTGAAGTTTATGTTGAGGGATAAAAAGTCAGGATATCTTGGCGTTTTCACTATTTTGACCTCCCCTTTTAAGAAGTCTCCATACTTTTATGGATGTACTTCTTCATCAGTGGAGTAGCCCTTTAAGGGTACTGAGCTGCACTAAAGCTCTCCCAGCCATCCACACTAAACTATTTAAAGCAGTGAAACAGCATCCTCTACTGGCTGAACAGCACTTGAACAGATCCCATAAGGACAATGTTGGAGCAATGTCACCTGCACACATGAGACCCCGACTCATCAGGTCCTGTTGGGTACCTGAACTGCCTCTACACTCCAGTCTTCACCAGATCCATCACATCGTCAACGTGTGTCCAAGATCTGCTCCTCGGTTCAAAAATACTCTCAACTTGACAACTACTCATCTCAACTGTATCAAAGGACCAGTTTGTAGCATTTAGGGGGATTTCATTGCTGGAATGCAATATAATATTCAGAACTTTGTTTTCATTAGTGTATCCTGGAAGTAAAAATGGTTGTGTTTTCATGATCTGAAAATGAGTCCTTCATATCTACACAGGAGCAGGTCCACCATGTTTCTACAGTAGCCCAGAATGGACAAACCAAGAACAACCTTTTGTCTTGTAAGGGGGAGTCCTAAAGGTGCTGTGGTTTTCACACTACACGAATGATCGGTGTCAGGAGGTCACACAGCAGAAGACCTTTCCCAGGAGGAATCCCTGATGAGCTCTCCCGACTATATTCTATCACGCTAGAGTTGGCAGAAGCTTGTTGATGACGTCATCACTCATTTCCTACATCAGTCACTGTGTTATGTTTATTCACACAAACACCCAAAACGCTAAAGGTACAACAACAACAACTGCTCACACAGGGGAGCTAGAGGCAGGCGAGAGTGGAACATGTGAGGTGGTGCAGTGTGGAATAGGAAGTGGGACTACGTTACCATGGTGATACAGGACGGCCTGTGAGAGGTGAGCAGCGTTTCAACAGCTCGTTACTGCAACCCTAGAACGGAAGTGTGAATGATATGAAATAAAAGCAACAGATACAGAAGTTACTTCTAGTAATGTGGACACACAAATAAACTCTAAAGTTAAATATTAAACTCTTTATGTTGTGTAGTTATTTTATAGTTAAATACATTTTCTATAGCACGCACTATAGCAAATTCACTATTATGAGAACATATGTTTCTGACCCTCCCCTGCTCCACTTTATATAAGCTATAGTTACTAAGCTCATCAGGGCTGAAACTACACCAAATCCATTCAATATGAATCTAGGAAATATCAGAAAGAGTCATAGGTGACATCTTGTCAAAAGAGCAGAAATTCAATAACAGCACAGACGGCGGTGTTTTAAAAAAAACAAACAGTTTATTTAGGTTTGATTTGTTTAGGAGAGTAGAAGGGTAAGAGAGCATAAGTTAGACTGTACATTGAAAGCTTGTCTATCTGAAAATAGCAAAACTGGGAGAAAGGTTTAATCTGAATTACTTTATGCGAGGACAGCATTAAAAAGAACGAGCGGAGTATAAAACCTGTTCAGGTGATTGGACAGTCGAGGCAGAGATCAGAAAAGGAGGCACTAAACATCAGTATATTTGGCAGATGTCTCTCCTGACATGACTACACTTAGATTTCTATAAGACACTGGCATTCAGGATTATTAGACCAATGATACCGAGCTGTTGCATAGCTTGGACAGTCAGGTGACCCTGGTGTCCGATCACAGCGGTTTACAACCAAACATAAGAAAAGACACTTTGCTCTATTTCAACATCAGTTCGTCAGATTTACAGAACAGACGCTGTACAAGACCAGAAGCACAGAAACGGTCGAAGGCAGAGTTCATCATGGGTGGAACACGGCTTGATGTGCAGCTTTGGGAGCAATAATCAAACGAGACCTCTGGGCTTAAACCAGATTAAGAAACACATGATCACCATCAGGTCCTTGGGCATGATGCCACTATCCAGCTCTTGTCTCCCCAAGCTCTGTGGGATCTGGGGACAAATCATGTCCCCCCCATAAAACCTGACAGGACAATAGAAGAGCTCAGCAGATCACTGCATGTGAAACCCCTTCAGACACATTACAGAGACCACATCCAATGCTTTCTAATTAAGACAACCTGAGTCCACCTAACGCCTCAAGCTCAGATTTATAGAGGTGCAACAAGTTATCATGGTGTTGAGACTGCAGACACAGAAGAGTTCATGGAGGAGACTATGAAGGCTCTTCACCCTGACTGTCAGTGTGCCACGCTACACGTTGCATGGTCTGTCTCTGCAGGAGAGTCAGGATGAAGTCAAACTGTACAGGCCGAGCTTCTTCTCTAGAAATTAAATTCTACTCTCGAAAGAAAACCCTTCTAGCTGTTTGTAGCTTTCAGAATCAGAATCAGGTTTATTGTCAAGGAATTCTTTTTGCATACAAGGACATTTCTTTCAAGTGCATCTCCTCATCAGCAAATAGAGCTGGCTCAGATGTCCCATGTTGGCAAGTGGTCTGTCATCCATGTTTTTTTTCCTTGAGCACTAATGCAGGGCTTTTGTTTGAGAATTCTGTGTGTTTGTGCAACAACAGGCTTTCTTCTCTGAAGTCATCACATGACAGCAGTCTGGATCCAGACCAGGCCTGTGCTGGGCTTTAGGCTGTCTTAGCAGCAGACAGGACACGTTGGTGTCTCACCGATTGGCCCTACAATCTGAGGAATTCACTGAGCTTTTGAGCGTCTCGTTGGTCATCTTTCTTTTGGAGGTGGGACACACACACACACCAATTTAGCCACTCCTCTGCTTTGTGCTAACACACACGTTGAGTGACGTAGGCTCCTCGTGAGTCTGGGGGGACTACACTGATACAGCCTGAGGACAAAAAAGCATGTCCTTCATGTCACCCAAGGACGCAATCACTTGGATTTAAATTGAAATCTGAACAAATATCAGGGCTCAGTCTCAAACCAAGGAGAAGGGAACAGAAGTAGTGGCCTAAAGAGGCAGCTAACCCTGGAACCACTGTCTCATTAAGGAGGCAGCACTACAACGGCAGCTGGTATATCTGGGTTCTACCTGATGAGCATGTTTTAAATACCAACAAACTGGGATGGTTACATCACTGAGGCCACTTCATTTCCATAGAATCAAGAACTGGATCACTCCCAAAAATCTATTTTTTTCCCAACGTGTGTTAACTGACCACGTTAAGTAGAAATGATTAGTAGTTAAGGAGTTAAAAACTTGCACTATACTGGTAGCGTTCTTTAAAACAAGAGGAACTAACACTAAATGCACTTCTTTGAGTTTACATCACAAGTACAGTCACTTCATTGGAGATCCAGGTATTACATACCATCTCTAATGGCCATTCAGAATTCATAGAATCACCGTTACATGAAAAGTGATGATGAGTATCAGAGTAGTTGGGTCATTACTGATGGTCACCAGATAGTTACTAGTTTTCACTGATGTTCCCTCAGAGGCTGAAACTCCAGCTGTTAGACAGCATTCCTCATACAAACAGAAGAACATCCAGTGTAGACAAAGGGAAGGACGGGAGTGGGGGCTGTTATTCAGTCACTATAGTAATTAGCTGCCAGTAGCAATTACAACACAACTATAGAGACAAGAGTACAAAAAGAATGCACAATGCTGTGTATATTGAATGTCCCAAACAAACATTTATAGTTAAGACTGACAACAATAAAACCTTTTCTGTAAATCTGGTCTGCTGTCGTGGAAATGTAACGCCTCAATAAAAAGGTTGTTACTTTTAGAGTGTGTGTTCTACACGTGTATCATTGTGATGGTTATCTTTCAAAGTGTTAGCATGAACTGGTGGAGCCACTTATCTGCTAGAGTCTCAACGAGTGTGAAGGAAGCAGAGTAATGTGATGCCTGCTTTCATTTGAAATAAACCATAAAATAACACTCATGATCATACATACACATCTTTGTGTGTGTGTGGGGTTACACCAGCTGAAATGAGAATGAAGTTGGGTACCGATACATTAGACAGTGAACTGTACATCAGCGGTACACAACAGTGTATCAGAAACATGCAGGCTGGATGCATGACGGCAGTAACTGAGGAAGAAGAAAGACATTCACTTCCTCCTTGTCTCTCCTGAAGAGAAGAACCGTACAGGTTGCACAGGGCTTCACTTTCAACTTGGACCACAACATTGTTGTTGTTTACTAAGACTACTTTACCGTGTTTCTTTTGGACAACCCCTTGATGGCATCATAATGGCATCACTGTGTACAACTGTCACAACAGTTCCTACATTAAAGCTGCATGATGGCTACAATGAAGGACCATTTCAAACATCTGTTTTGGGTGCAGGGTTTGAACACATTAGCTCAACATTCAGTCTGGAACATCTGCTATTTTTGGAAATAGTTTTTTGGCAATGACCGATTCAGCAGGATTGCAGATATTAAAGGTCTTGCTTACCTCAGCGTGCAGCTTTGCACTACTGCATACAGACATGTCCACAGTTCTGTTTACTGTCAACACTGCTTGTACTGTTTGTTTGCACTACTTAGTCAGCCGCCTAAATGTTCAGAGCGATGGGAACTTTTCATGGACATCTTTCTGCTTTTTTGTTGTACCCACAAGATAACATTAAATTAAATAAAAACATTGGGCACATCATGGACCCAATGCACCCTTTATATTGACCTGTGGTAAGTATCTGGATTATGTCAAAACATATCAACTGCACACATGGCAATGGGCATGCTATCCCAATCTGTAGAGGTGGGACTCGGTGTGTATTTGCATATTGAGATCCAACGGTGATGTGGAAGTGAAATAGCAACAAAGTGTATTAATACCAAGTGTAAATGCAGATGTTAATATTCAGATCAGGAATCTAGGTACAGATCACATGTCAATACCAGGCTAAATGAGGTCACAATGGTTTGTTTGTGCAGACTCTGATGGTACAATATGGTTCTACTTTTGAGACAGAGTCTTTTCTGCAGACGGAGAGCGAACACGCCATGAACTCATATGAGTCATGTGGAAGGGCAGAGGCAGCAGAGTTCTGGTTGAGAAGTGGGTTTCACAATGTGACCTGAGAAACAGATTAACCCAGCACTAGCTAGCCTGATCGCACGGTGTTTCATTGTACAAGTGGTCTCCGTATCCAGTTAAATGTAACACAGTCCATCAGCAAACCCACAAAGTGTAAACCCCTATAAAATATAAGTTAAAGAAAAATGCATAGGTACATACAGTATATTCATCCATTAGAAAAAGAAACAAAGTGAATTAAGTGGACTTTGGAAAAGGAATTCCAACCTCTCTCTCTCTGTGTGTGTGTGTGTGTGTGTGTGTGTGTTAGTTGCACTGCCCTCAGAGGAAACCCCCACAGGATGTCATCACTAAGCGCCAGTGGAGAGCAGATGTTAAACCAGATACAACGGAGACGTTCTAAAAGAAAGGCAACAGCGGTCAACGGTCGCTGATGGTGGATCTCACTCATTTAAAACAAGCCCCTCCCCCTTATTTAGCAACAGTGGTCAGAGCAGCATAGAAAAAGGTATGTGGATGTAAATTAGAGCCAAACATAGTGAGGAAATGAAGGATGTCAAGGAGACTGCAGTATGTGGATGGGGTTAGAGGTCATTTACAGTGATTTAAAGGGTCAGAGGGTGGTTGGGGCTCAGAGCCACAGGCAGCAGTTAGAAGTCATAGTGAGCATGCTCAATAAAGGCAGAGAGCAAACTGGAGGGGGAAGGGTGGGCTGGCAGTAGTAGGGGTGGCTTTAATACAGTCAAAGTTCAAAGTTAGGAGCCGGTCAAAGTCAATTAGGGAGGATGAATGGGTAGAGGGACTCTGCCCACTCCCCCTTGACGCCCGCCTCCACCCATCCCGCCTCCTCCTCCTCCTGGTCAGTCCCCTCACTGCAGCATCAGCTGTTTGAGGTTGTCATGCAGGATGGTGTCCTTGACATCACGGAACACCAGCCGGATGTTCTCAGTGTTGATGGCCGTGGTGAAGTGGTGGTACAGCGGCTTCTGCTGCTGTTCTCTGCGTTTTTTGCGAAAGCATTCCACCAGGAAGCGCTGGACGTCTGCCAGGCTCGAGGGGTCGCCCAAGAACTCGGGGAAGTAGTCTTTGACGGAGACCTGCTTCACCTTCTCCTCCAGCAGGTCCGTCTTGTTCAGGAACAGGATGATGGAGACGTTGCCGAACACCCGGTTGTTGACGATGGTCTCGAAGATGTTGAGGGACTCACTGAGCCGGTTGGTCTGCCGGTCCTCCATCAGCACCTGGAGGTGTTAGAGTGCATATATGCGTGCTTCGGTTAAAGCTGATCGTCACACGTCTGGTATGAGCAGCTGTACTCAATAGGCATCCGGATATAGTTTTGAACATTTGTGAACCGATCCTTAAATCCCTGCAGTGAAAAGGGCAGTCCTGATTCCTCAGCACACAGTGTGGCTCACCTGGTCGTATTCAGAGGAGGAGACGAGGAAGAGGATCGAAGTGACGGAGTCAAAGCATTCGAACCAGCGCCGCCGTTCAGAGCGCTGACCACCTACGTCCACCATCTTGAAGGGCACGTTCTTAATCTCAAAGTTGTACTCGTGGATGCCTTTGGTGGGCTTTCTGGCCAGGAGGATGTCCTGTTGGCTGGGGAGGTAGTCCTGCAAGCAAATTATCAATTGGATTATTATCTTTAACAAATCTTGGCTTAACTATTGGTAGGAAAAACCTACATTAAAAACATGCCACATCAATAACACAGTGTTCCAAAGAGAAAACTCTGCAATTCTCAACCTGCTCTCTAGTGTTTCTGGGGCTCAGCTGCAGGATCTGTTGTACTTCCTGCATCCAGTGATGTGACCCTAACCCTGGTAGCTTTGGGGCACAATGCCATACAAAGACTTCTTTATTTTCGACACTTGTGTTTCGTTTCCAGCAGTGATAATGGCATCCCAAAATATGAATACAGATTTTTTACATTGTACATTTTTACTTGTGATTCGAACACTAGCCAGAGAGAGGCTGCTCCAGCGGGATCCTCCAGAATCTGAGCTGCGGAGAGCAAACACTCACTGCTGTAGACCTAACTGCTCAACAGAAACAGAATAATTCTGCTGTATTGTATATCAGTGTGAGAGCAACCTGTGTGCGAGTTACTATGCATTAAGGTTTCCTCCTCACTAGGACAGAGATGTGCTGGAGGCCTTCTTCAGGCTGTAAAAACAGTGAGCTGCTGCAGCAATCAGCTGCTCAGAGGTCAGCTGGCAGAGAGAGAGCGTAGAGCCAACATACATTCACATCTCACTCTGAACTAAGGCGAGTTTGGTAAGATATATTTTTGTTTTTGTCCAGTTTGAATCTTTGAGTACTAGGCGATTAAACCTTATGAATATTGTCTGTCTACATATTGTTGAGAGAAGCACATCAGGGATATGACCTATTAAACATGGGTTTTCAACTTCTCACGAGTTGGGGAGAGAAATGGAGATCTTTGTGTTCCAGATAGAAACAGCGCTGCAGCTTTGGGGACATCCCTGTTTAACACTGCATTCCTGAAATACCACAGCGCATAAACAAGTGTAGGGCTTCAGGGAAGAGTGTGTGTTTGGGGGGGTTAATGGTGGCGTAAACCATTAACTATTCAGGACCAAATATGATGCATCACTATTCCCAATCATGATTTGACTGTGTGTGAGTCCCACTGCTCTGGATACATCAGATCCTAATACATAACATTCCAGAGGTGATAACTCATCGTCGACACAGACCATGCCTGCATGTGCGCGTTCACACACAAACACACTAACAAATAACGTATATGGTTTAAAGGTCTGGGAAAAACCTACAAACAAATGACACATCTCATAACAAACTCATCAGAATGTCCTTCCAGCCCACGAGTACATGTTAACACTCTACAGCTACTACAGCTCGAAAACAAAGTAACATTCACTGACCGGAAGGTTCTTTTTCCCAATACGTCTTCAGGTCTGGAAATACCTATTTTCAATTTCCATGACTTTTTGAAGGTTAATACATTAGAATGTAGAAATCTATTTGGCTTTGGAGAGCATGATCACTAATTAAATCACTCTTTGTTAGATGATATACTTGTGTATAAATGAAAAAAAAACTGACAAAGATTGTCAGTCTAAACTGCCTTTTTGACTAGTGAGGAATAGTGAGTGAGAACTGGAACAACCCAGTGTGGAGACATGACCGAGGACAGGAAGACAACGGTTTCACTTCTTTTTTACTAGCCGAGCGCTCTCACACCCATCTGCTCCATCAGCCACCCTCCTGTCTGCTGGGGTCTGTCATTAGTGGAGCCTCTGGAACTTACCGAGTGGCCGAGCTTTTCCAAATTGTCCAGGAAATACTTGACTGACTCCCCCTGAGAGAGAGAGCGAGAGAGAGAGAGCGAGCAAAAGAGCAAGAGAGCGAGAGAGAGATATTTAGTGACTGTATGTGTAGAGTGTGATAGTATATACTGCACATGCCGCTGGACACCAGTCCATCACAAAAAGGTGTGAAAGTGTGACATATGTTACAATAAACAGCTCAAAAGACATTCTGCTAGTCTGTACAGGGTGCCAACACTAATATCTTCTGGGTTAACAATCGCTTGACAAACAGTAAAACATTCCCATCTTGAGTTCCCAGCAAAGCTCATGTGACATCTTCAAATGTCTGTTTTGTCTAACCAAATAATATTCCTCAGGAGCAAGAAAACCTGAAAACATTTACACAGAAGCTGGAACCAACTCATTTTTCACATTAATACAGGGTTAAATGTTCAGGTGTTGGAAATGGTCAATAATCATGATATTCAAGCACAGTTGGCAAATTTAATAACAATTACTTTGTCCCTTTATCTTTATTTATTACATTTCATTTAGCTGATGCTTTTATCCAAAGTGACGTACATTCAGACACAGCTACGGGGAGCAAAGCCGGGGATTGAACCGCTGATCATCTGATTGAAAGACGGACCTGCTAACCAGTCACCCTTTACATAGAACATGAGACAGACAATGAGGTTCTTCTGCCTCCTCTCAGTACTCCTAATGATGCCTAAAGAAAAACAACCAATCAGAAGAGGAGTCTAACACAGCTAGGGTTGCAAAGGGGCGGAAAGTTTCCGGTAAATTTCCGGAAAGTTTCCACGGGATTTTGAAAAAAAAAAAGTTTTTTGCAAAAGCATATAACAGGGAACTTAAATGTAGTTGTATGCACGCCTAGCTCAGCTGGACCCTGAATGCAGCTGGTTGGGAACATTGTCTGCCAGAAACATAAATATAAAACGTTTTGTTGTTTTTGAACGTCTTTGTCATCAGTGTTGCGTCTGAACGTCTCAGCCCTATGCCTGGCAAGTGTGAGAGCGCCGAGTTGCGTAGAGGCCAAGAGCGGTATTGCAGACAGATAGAGATTTCAATTATAGCTCGCAACATATTGAAAAAAATAACTGAACTAGTTCATTTTTTGGAGCTGTGAACTTAGTTCAACATTTTGAATTATGAACTAAGAACTGAACTAGTTCATGTAGAAAGTGAACTTTCCCAACACTGTTTGTCATATAGCATATTGATTACTTGGTAAACTGAAGCCATGTTCATTTTAATACCAAGTTTATTTGTATACAGTAGACTAACTTTTTACAGCAGTGAGGAGGACGTTGATGAGGTCCAGGAAGAAAGCATTTAGACCTGAAAGGATTCAGGGAAAAACACAAAAAAAAAAATGTGGGTTGGGGGTGGTGATCATAGGGAATACACCTTTTTTATTCAACGTTCATGTTTTTGTTGTTCGATGAAAAAATATAGTTCTACTCTCAAAATGTCAAAAATGTCATTTTTAAAAGTTGTATTATAAATGTTTGCATGCATGTATGCTCGTGACAAGGTAAATACAGTTAAATTACCCCAACATTTCCAGTTTATTCCCGTATATTCCCGTGGAAAGTTTCCAACTTTGAATATTTCCGGAATTTTGCAACCCTGAACACAGCTGCCAATCACTGCTGGTGATTTCTAATCAAATTGTCAAACTAGGCAGTGCTGATCAAATATCAATCAAGAATCTTGTTTTTGTTTTAGAAACACATTTTAGTTACGTTTAGATGAGAAAGTTTACCGTCTAGCCTAAACCAAGCCCCGCCCACCAGACGGAGGGACCTGATTGTTTCCCTGATAGTACTCATGTACTGGTCAGTTTGAGCAAATAGGACTAGTTTTACTACAGTTACCAACTATATGTTGACATATTTACAACATGGCTTACCAGCAGTACCACACATGGCCGAAAGTGAGAGTAGCAGTGCTTTCAAGGAACTACAATTGACAGCAAAGACAAATGTCTTTGCTGAAATTCAATTGTATGTTAAAACACTGACTATTCAATTATTTACATTTTCTCCAAAACAGCTCCAAGTTACAGGACTTCTTACTCACTCAAACCAGTGTTTTAAAGTTGGTCAAGTAAAACCTGGAATTAATGGAAATGTCGCTCCAATATTTGGAGCCAATTCCTCCGTCGAGCCTCCAGCATCATTACATTTTTTTTCGGCCATGCTCAATGCTGCTGTACATAGCCATGGCATAACTACATAGCAATATCAGTAACTTCCTAATTTGATACATTTGTATCACTTTAAATAGACCACATTGATTTAATAACATAACAGTATGAACTTATTGGTATTGGTTGGGAAAGAAAGCATAGTGACCTTGGTCAAACATTCTTTTTACAGACCATAATAAGGCTTGTTTTATTGTTGTTGGAAACTAAAATAAAATCGGTAGGTTAAGTGGCATGTAAAGCATCCCAAAATGATAATACCTCCATTAGTATGGTAACATTACAAAGACCAACACACAGCGAGCTAACTACTCTCAGCTGGTCACAACAGATGCATGGCAAGCTAGTCTCACTGCAGGACAGTCGAAGATCATTATCCTGTTGGAGCAGTCTAAACTAGTGGAGAGCAATGAGGGAGAGGTGGAGGAAGGAAGGGGTAGAGAGAGAAGCAGCCCTTCATTAGCTTGTCTGTGTCTCTGTCTGTGCTCAGCAGCTGCAGCTCTGCTCCATCAACTGTGAGGCCGAGCCTTTATAGTCATCAATGCTAGTGTAGTCTGTACACTAAAGCCCCTTCAACCTACTCACAAGAAGTCACTGGACATGCACATAGAGGCAAAGGGAAGAATCTTGGATGTCAAACCAAGCAACACAGGGAAACCACTGAGGTACATGGGTCATGGCTTACTCAATACACCAGGGTTTCTCAACCGGTCTGGCTGGGACCCCCCATCACCCCTGAATGACAATCCGCGACTCGAGGAACATTTTCTCAAATTGATTTAATGAAAAGATGGTGCAGTTTGAACCTGAGATAGTACAGAATACCACAGTATGCATGTAAAAAACTATGCCACTGACAGACCTGAATTTGGAGGAATTCCTAATGAGAGAACAGGATGCATTTTGCGCCTGACAAGAGTCTCAGAGTCTGAAGTTATGGTGGGTAGCTTACATACAAAATCAATGCACAGACACGCATGGATGAGAGTAACACGCATTTCTGCTGGTCGACGTGAATTCTTAGCCCATGACCTGCGACCCACTGAAAATGGGTCCGCGCCCCACCAGTTGAGAATCACTGCAATACACCACACCAGAACCAAGTTCCATGGGACCCACCGCTGCCCTCAACCCTTTACACTTGTGCACAGCATCAAACCACATTGCTCGTAACATGGACGTAACACTCACCAGCTGGAATTCTCTGCGGCGGTCATAGGCATTTTGGATGCCCTGGTCGGCCCACAGGGCCCGGATGGAAGGCAGGTAGTGCTGAAAAACCTTTGGCTCCACCATGCCGTGACCGTGGGCCATCACCGACCGGGTGTCAAATGCCATCATTGTGTCTCCATGCCGCTGGTTGGACTTATGGCCCCATGGAATGTGTAGCTTCTCTCGAGCATCCACCAACACTCGAATACCTGGAGCAGGAGGGGAACATGTCAGACTTGTATTCTGGTCAAGATCATCCATTTCTTTACAGATTCCACTACAGCCTTTGTTTCATCTGAAAGGAACCATATATTGCAGGTATATGGTTATTTAAGAAAAACAGAACCTCAAAAGATATTCCACATTACATACAAACACGGTTACAACTGACATTTTGGATGTCGATCCACCAACAACATCACACCGGCTAAACATCACACCTGCTCACAAACAAGGTAAAGGCTAATGCAGCTTATTGGAGGACCACTGCAGCGTTTCTCAATCTTTTCTGGCTCATGGACCAATGTTTAGGTTTAAAAATTATATACATGCATATATACACACACACTTCATATTTATATAGTGCTTTTCTAGACACTCAAAGATGCCACACACACACACAAACACACGTACGCACGTTTTAATTAAGCTCTCTGTCATCACACTGAACATTAGGAAACCTTTCAATTCAATTCAGTTTATTTTGTATAGCCCAATATCACAAATTACATATTTGCCTCAGAGGGCTTTACAATCTGTACACATACGACATCCCTGTCCCAGGACCTCAAATCGGATCAGGAAAAACTCCCCAAATAAAAAGGGAAGAAACCTTCAGGAGAGCAACAGAGGAGGATCCCTCTCCCCGGATGGACAAATGCAATAGATGTCATGTGTACAGAATGAACAGCATTACAGAGTTACATAAACACATTATATGAATATGATAATGTATGAATGGACCTCCACAATCATTGAAACAGAAGGAGGTAGAGAGCAGGGGGGTTGGGGCACATCAGCAGGGTCCAAGGCAGGAGGCCGGCTCACCAGACAGGAGGCATCAGACACAGCCAGGTCCGATGGACCCTATGAGACGTGAAGTCACAAAGACTCCGGGGAGGAAGCAGAGTTAATAAGGTGCAATGGAGAGATGTAAATTCATCCATAAATAAAGCGAGAAGAGGAGGTAGGTGCTCAGTGTATCCTAAAACATCCCCCAGCAGCCTATAAGCCTATAGCAGCATATCTAGGGGCTGGACCAGGGCAAACCTGATTCAGCCCTAACTATAAGCACTATTAAAGAGGAAAGTCTTAAGCCTACTCTTAAATGTGGTGACTGTGTCTGCCTCCCGGACTGAAAGTGGAAGCTGGTTCCATAAAGAATTTTTTTAACTGACTTACAATCATATACCATAGACACAGCTACAGGGAGCAATTCAGGGTTAAGTGTCTTGCTCAGGGACACATCAACTAAAGCTGGATGAAATGACAACTGCCTTATCTAGCCTTAAAGGCAAATGGTGCTGATAGGCAATTAATCCTTTAGTCAATCAATAGGAAATGTACAACACAATGATCAATCAACTGCTCATTTATCAAGAAAAAAAACCCAGCATTTGCTTTGAGCTTTTTTTTATGCCGTCGTGAGCTTTATTGCATCCCTTTGGCTTAATAATAAACCAGTTTTTTACACCAGCCGAACTTGATGATCAGGTTCCGTCGTTTGTAGTACAACACACTGCACTACAACACAGGCTCACACTAACACTGTGGCTCCAGTGAGCCTCTGGTGTCTGAGGAAAGCCCAGTGAGCAGCACCCACCAGGGAAATACACAGGAGGATTTCTCCCGCTGATCTGCATGCACGTCCAAGATGTCAAAACGTCCTCACTTCAGTACAAATTGTACATAGACTACACTCAGTCATTTTCACTTGCACAAACAAAACAACTGTAGGTTACAATAAAGAGGCGCAATAGGAAGTTCACACCCTCTTCATACAGTTCTGGTTTGACATCACTGAGTGCTGGACTGCTTTCGTCAACACATGAACTTAATACTCCAGTTTTTAACCAGAAACTCATTGAAGACCTGAAACACTGACTTCACATCCACAGCAGCTAACAAAAAGCTGCAAGTCAGGTAAATCTAAAACGTTAAATTCCCTAAAGGGGTGTGATCTGTTATTGACTGGTGACCCTGGCTATGAAATGATGTTGTCTCGTTATGCAAAAGAAGCATTCCACGCTTCTGGCTACTTCACATTAAGCCATTTATCTTATTGGTTGTGGTCAGCAACCACAAAGATCAAAGTTTAAATCATTTGACCTCTGAGCAGTGGCGCCAATACATCCCCACCCCCAGGAAAACAATGGTAGAGTCGATGCAGAGCAGTTTATTTCTGATCATATGTTAGTCGGATGACCCGAGGTTGACTCCTACAAGCCAGAAGAGTGAACACTGCACACACAAGCTAAATCATTGGACACGTAGCAGAGCTCTTTTTTAATTTGCAATTTTGTACTCTTAACATGCTGACATGAGGAACATAGTTCTGTATTTGTGGCATCAATGACACAAGATTCCATTTTCCCCCACTTATCGTGGGGTTTCATTGAATGGTAATTGGACTGTACATGTATAGAACCTGTCTAGTCTTCCGACCACTCAAAGCTCTTTAACACTACTTGTCATCATTCATACACTGATTAGGAGTCATGCACGGCTAACTTTTATCCTGAAATGACACTAACCGTTTCCTATTCAGTTTAACCACGTCAAGCGTCAGTCACTTCCCCTTGACTGCAGCTGAGCAAGCCTTTCCAGCCTTCCACTTCCCTGTTCGCACTCATACAAAAGGGGGTTTACGTGTAGCTGCCCCCCCCTCCCTACAACCCCTCTGACATCATGGAAGCACAATAGAAGCATATTGGCATCGACACACTCCGCAGAGCAAATCACCTCAGATTAGCGCTGATTGACCCAATCACCTTGGGCAATTCTGCACGAGTTCTGCATAGCGGGAAAAATGTTTGATGTATCTAATTTCCCGACTGTGTTGCCAAGTGATGTCACATTGTGATTGCACTGTGACAGAAATCAAGTCGGTTGCAACTTGTTTTGCCACCTGATGCAGCATTGTTGAGTGACAAGAAAAAGCAGGTTACTAAGAGAAATTAGGTCATGCAGAATATGGAATAACTAATGGTCCTTATGCACTGTAGTAACTTGGATACTGTAAATCTACATTTACATGTTCACTTCAACTTATTTAGTATACTTAGAGCTCCTATCTGTATCCGTTGGATTCAAACTGTGGAGAAATAATTTCAACACAAGAATGCACCTAATGATTAAGGTATAGATACACCTGGTGTAATGATCCTGTAATCACAGTGGTACTGTCACAGTTGGAGGCTCAGTGGTAGAGCAGGGTCGTCCCTCAATCAGAGGACCTTGCATGGTAGTTAATGTCATCAGTGTAGGAAAGGATGTAAATGGGTAAATGCTGACATGTAGTGTTAAAGCACTTTGAGTGGTCGGAAGACTAGAGAAGCTCTATACAAGTATAGTCCATTTACTATATCTGTCGAAAGACTTTGTTCTTTTAATTAAGTTGTATTCAAATAACCACTATAAATGACAAGAGCAAAGAAAAAGAACAACATTTATGCTCAAAAATGTTTGATGGTTAAGGATGACTTCAGGATGGTTCAATTTATTCTTTTAGATATTGGTCAAACATAGTTAGTGCCTTATTGTCAACAATAGAGATTCTAAGAAATCGTAATTGGCCAAGAAAATTGCAATTCGTGCATCTATAATAAATAGTATGGGCTATCCATAATGTTGTGTAAATGGCCTGGTAATTTTCATATTGTTGCCTGTTCACAAGTTACCAGTCATCACACAACCACTATAACCATGAGCCAGACAAGTCAAACCAGAACCACAGCTGTTTCTAAGTGGAGTGACATGAGAACAACTGGAAGGGGATAAGCGCTGAAGAGTGTTGTTATCGCCATGTGTAATCAGTAACTACAACATATGAGTTAATTCCATCTTTATTTGAGTGGTATGTGGTCTATAAACCATGGTGAAGAGAATCACTGTGATGGCTAAAACCGTTTCCACATGAGAATCAAACTCTTTATGATGACTCAATATGTTCCCCCCAACAGCTCGCAACTGACTCAAAGTACAGTTCTAGAAATAAATCATGTTGAACATGAATGTGCCATGTAAATATAGACATGTATGTACCAACATCACCAAGATGAGCAACCATCTGAGAACCATCTGCCACTATCAAGTTCTTTACAGACAAAATCCACTTAAATATAGGCCACGGACCCCAGCTGTGCAGTGGGATCAGCTATATTGACATTTTAAACCATTCACAGATAACATCAAAGCAACAAAAGGTTGTCATTTTCAAGTATTAAGGCCACAAATCCTCAGTTACCACATCTACATCAGCTGCAAACACACAAACTGTGACAGAAACATTTTTCTATATGATTCGGATTTCCGATTTACCTGTCAATTCAGATTCCCGATTGCAGATTCTGAATTCTTTGTAAAAACTATAATTTACAGTAAGGCCAATATTTTTGTCCTGGAACTGTCCCAAAAAATAATTGTAACTGTCCCAAAGTCAGTGCTTAACCATCAAACATTCTAAACATGATTCCTTTCTCTTGCTACTGACATCTATAGTGATTATTTCCATAAAACACACAATTCAAATGATTATGGAATGTCTTTTTATTCAAATAATTGCTTTGATTAGAACAAATCTCATCATTGGTAGTTTTAATGATGATGTAAGCTATGTTAATAAGCTGTGTTAAGAAGTTAAACCGGTCATAATTCTCTAATATCTATTTCATACTGCTTTGAAACCCCCTTAAAACAACTGGAATTAGCAGTTTTCTGGATGAAAAAGGGCTAAGCGCCAACTAATATGGATTGAATCATGTATATTTTGATAGAAAAACATGTTGTGAATTTTGTAAACAATTGCATCTATCTTGAATCATGAGACAGAAACAATCCTAAGCAGCCACCCCTAGAATCTAATACTACAAATTGGAATACTATTCAGTAGCCAGTAATACCCCGCTACCGGCAACGCTATTTCACTTCACCGTCTCTCTCTCCAGTGTTGCGCATGTCTGTGTGGAGAGGCTAATCCTACTCAGCAAAACACACATGCAGAGGATATTAACGATGTGGAACATTTTGGTAGCGACGCTCACAACTCTGCACAAAATTTGAATGTTGATTTAGAGTTGAAATGTCAATATTATGAATGAAGCTTTGAACTGTATTACAAACATAAGGTCAAGCAGGGTCCGGTTTTAAAGCGGAACTACACATTAAAGTATTATTATTATGCACTGTGCAGATATTTACATTATTAGCATATTATTAATGAAAAAAAAGTTGCTTGGATTTGTGTGTTCAGAGTCAGCTTGACTCATCCTAACCATGACCGATGGGCAAGACCCTGCTCAAAAGAGTTCTCAACTCATAAAACACAAACAAATGAATATAGGACTAATTGTTAGTATGTTTTCATTGCAAACTTAACACTTCCTGAAGCTACATTTTCACAATAAAAGCTTTTCTGAGATGTAAGCTCGTCTTACATTTTTAAGTGGGCGGCAGTGCAGGTCCGTCTTTCAATCCCCGCCCTAGTCGATGTGTCCTTGAGCAAGACACTTAACCCTGAATTGTTCCCTGTAGCTGTGTCTACGGTGTGTTAATGTAACATGATTGTAAGTCGCTTTGGATAAAAGTGTCAGCTAAATGACATGTAATGTAATGTAATGTTAACCACTTTCATCCGTTTTACACTGTTATGAGGATAGGTGAACAGCAGCAGGCACTTACTTTACACATAAAGACAGCAAGGCCGAGATCCTCCTTGTGGCAATGGCACTGCAGTGGCAAGCGTGTGGCAGGCGTCAGTCAGGTGTCAGGACAGTGGCAAGTCTGTGGTAAGTGTTAGTCAGCCATCAGTCAGGACAGTGGCAAGTCTATGGTAAGTGTTAGTCAGGCATCAGTCAGGACAGTGGCAAACCAAATGGGTTGAGCCACATTTCCTTGGAACCTCCATTGTTGTTCGACTGACATTTAAAAAATGTTTTTATTGAAGTGACTGATGGAATTTTTCTAAATATATTCTTAGTTTCTTGGCTTTCATTATGTCAGCTGAGCATGCTGTCTTGTTTGTCTCGGACTGCCATCAGATGTCAGACTTCTCTGACTAGTGGTGGCACTCCTGTGACAACTAATGGCACTGGCAGTTTGTGGCACCTATCGAAACCTACATATAAGGAGAGGACAAGTGGAGATATTATTTGACCTCCACAGACTTGCCACACGTATGCCACTGTCGGTAATCACACTCGCTGTCTCTCCATAAAGAAGGTAAGCGATGGCTGGGAGCAGTAAGAGACTGTGACAGACAAGTCACTCATGCTCTCAAAGTCAATGTCTTAAGACAAACAACAACATAGTTAGTTGTGATTCAGCTCAATATTGGGAACTACTAAGCAGACACAACAATGTTGCAAAGGCTGCACAACCACCAGATTTCCACAGCAAAGCAAATTCATATCTGAAACATGACAACTAATCAGGGCCATCCTTAAGTGGTCTCAGTCACAATCTAGGTTTACTTGGATATTTTTCAGTTACTCTGACTCACTTGAAGGCAACAGCTAAAGTGTCTGTGTGTGGTATCCAACCACAATAACCCAGGTTAATAACACAATTCAACTGCCCCATAATGGAAAATGTGTTCCTGCTCAAAGCAATGCAAAACTTCCTTGGCTCATTAACAAAGCCAGTTAGTGTTGCTGTGTAGAGTTACACGTTTAGTGAAGCGATTCTGGATCTTTGAGAAGACAGCTGAAATGACTGTATCTGCACTGTAACACAACTGTCACACAATGGCACTCTTCATACTTTGCCCAAATAGGTGAATTTGAACTATTTACAGAAACCACCAGACTTCGTTCTTAAAACAGCAATGTTTAATATTTCAGCACCAATGTACGTCCAACAATCCGCAAACACATATGAAGTTGTATATCTTAAGAAAGATTACTTGTAAACATGATGTATGGCCTTTACTGCAACGGTCATATCAGACGTATTGATGGTGCTGCTGTCAGTGAGTCACCTTTGAGAGGTCTAGTGGTTCAGTCCTGTTGTGGACTGATATTACGTATTTGATGATAGGCAGGCGTTCAGTACCAAGGCTCATTAGTCAGATGATTGTTGGGCCATGTTCCGCCATACACGACAGCGGTATGTTGAGGTGACAACAGCAGCCACGAGGAAAACACTCGGACCATGTCAGACCATCGTGTCCGCTGTGTGCCATGAACATTAACTCAGGAGAAAATTGATAGCCGTGAGGCTCTGAACAAACACAAACAATGACCCCCCTTCCTCCTTACTGCACGCGCCCCCGTCTCCTTCAGACCCACCGTGTGGACCAACACAAATAACATGGGCGTTTCTTGATGGCTGAACCAGCTAACCACACTAGCTCTGTCGAACACCGAGAAGTGTCCCTCCAGTAGGTTCAGTTGCAGCTAGCATGGCGACCAACTTTCCACTCTCGGTGCTCTGCCCACTCTAACGTACGAGGCCGATACAGAGGTCAAAACAAGCCCGCTTCAACATGTGAAATACAATGGCATCTTCGTGTAGACTTACCTTTTATAACATTACTAAAAATCGTGGCTCTGAAGTCTTCTTTGGCCTTCTGATCGAAGTCCTGCCCATGGATAATGCGCATCTGCTTGAGGAAAGTGGACTTGCCGCTCTCGCCTGCCCCAAGTAATAAGATCTTTACTAACCTTTTGACATACGTCTTATCTCGGTGAATACACTTATCTATCTCTTTAGATTTCCGCAACTGTTCTGCCTCGCCGCTTGTGAGCAGACAGTTAGGGAAACATACAGATAAAACGGAGCGGGACGGCAGGAAATCCGCCATCTTTGAAACAACTTCATCGATACAGACAGCGAGGAGGGCTGAGCCCGGAGCTCGCCACAGTCCGCTGCTGCATTCATGTGTCGTAGGAATCCACTCACCTCAACTTCAACAGTGTAGTTACCACCTAGTCCAGTCAATCTAGCCAATTTAACCATTACAAATGGAAAAAAATGCAACAGAATTTATTTGGGCACAGAGGTCTTCTATGAAGTGTCCTGAATAACGTACTAAAAGTCCTAAGAAATTACTGTTGCGGAAATAGGTTAAATATGCAAAAATCCAAAATGGTCGCCGTATATCTATAATGTCTCATATCTCCACTATCAGAAGAGACATTTGAATTATTGAAAAAGCTATTATACCATTTTTGGGCATACATAATCATTTTGAATAGGTTATGACTTGATCGAATGCAATAATTATGGAAAATAATTTTTAAATCCATTTCTTATCATATATTTGCACTGATATACGACATTTCATTGAATGAAATTGTATACTCAAGGCAGGTAAGTATTTTCAAGTTTATTCACTACATTGAACTTTAGTAACACACTCATCAACATAATTTCCACACATAACATAAAGAGTATAACAGAAAGGTGACACAACATGACATTGTCAATACAGTGATTGATCATTGTAGTTGATACACCGTTGGACTGGGTCCGACTCAACCATCGTCATCATATGCATTTGACAAGTCTGGTAACTGTGAGTTGGTACAGCTTACACCACGACATTCTCTGCACACATTTGTGCAAGGCAAGCCATATTTTCGGCATGTGCACCTCCGGGTGGTACAGTCCTTTTTACAGCTACAACAGATGACATCCAGTAGTTCTGATGGACCGGCTGGTTGGTCGGTCTGTATTGGCAGATATCTCCTGTTTACAACGTTCCATCCAAAATCCTCTGGTCTCATATTGATGCAGGTATCTTTCCATTCCATAACGACATTTCATTTCAAAATTCACAAAATCACAATCCATGAAATGGAAGGAGGTAGAGAGGACGGAAGGAGGTAGAGAGGAGGGCGGGCGGGGCGATCAGCAGGGTCCATGGCCATGGCGCATCAGCAGGACCAAGGCAGGAGGCCGTTTCACCAGGCAGGAGGCATCAGACACAGCCAGGTCCAATGGACCCTACGAGACGTGAAGTCACAAAGACTCCGGGGAGGAAGCAGAGTAAGAGAGAGATGTAAATTCATTCATTGTGCCAGGCCTCCGTGTGTCTTTACTTTACTTTGGCGAATTTTTCGCCAAAGTAAAGTAAACATAAGTTTTTCCAATACACGTGAATTCAGCAAAAGTGAGAGGTACAGTGCATAGACAGTGGTACAGTGGAGGGTTTTAAAAACATGCCGTTAATCTTTTAATGCTTGGTAATTTTATTCCTGTTGAAAGAATGATTGTGTGTTTTTATATGGATAAATAGATACATAAATAGATGAACGTTCTTTAGCAGCTACCTGGCCCCAGGTTTGCTTTGTGGCTTTTGGGAAGTTTTTGTGGAGCCCCTGGGGTAGTTCTCGTCATTGGCAGTTATAACCCCCTTACTTATGAAAAGTTAGAACTCTGATATCTCACAATCATGATTTTGAAAACAATAATGGACCTACTATATACTATGTCATAAATGTGAGATATAACTATGACTTGCTATTGCTAGTTATTATGATCTAGTAAACCAGATTCTACACAATATCTCATAATTAGTTTTCTAACAGAATTATACATTTCACTCTTGAATTTTGTAAATTAATACAATAATGAAAATGTATTCATAATTTATAGACATAACGCGATTATTAAAGGAACTGAACAGATTAACATTTTGTGAAAAAGACTTACTCTCTTTCTTGCTTAGATGATTGATAACACTCTGTACAGTGAATATGAAGCTACAGCCAGCAGCCGAGTAGCTTATAAAGACTGGCTCTGTCCAAATGTTACAAAATCCACCTACCAGCAATCTCTATCTAAAATATTCTTTTAGATTGCAGTTGATGATCATTTTACTTTTTTTACTTAATTGTCTTTTTAAATTGTATCCTTTAGGTGCAAATTAACAATACATCAATTCATTGTATTTTAATATATACATTTAGAAAACCAGCCCTAAATCTTTGGTGATTGTGACACTCTTTAGCTTCCAAACAGAGACTGACGAAGAAGACTTTCTTTACTTAGGTTAATTTAAGAACCACCCAGACGGTCTTTTCTCTCTAACTGGTTGATTAGGTAAGTCCATCCTTCCCATCCTGTCTTAGAATCCACACACAAGAGGAGTGTGTTAAAGTCAACTACATGCACACCCTTCTCTGTCAGCAACTATAGATATTATAACTGGAATATTCCCCATCAGGAATTTTCTTTTTAAACACCTGATTTGGTCTTCATCCATCTGCAGATATGACAATTAGAACAGTCCGTCCAAACCGGGGGCAACATTTCCAGCCTCGCACGCACTGCTTCAAAAAGGTGGGTGGAAATATTTATCATCATCGTCATCATTGGTTTTATTTAGTGCTTGCTGCACATATTTTATTTGTAAGATGTTATCCTTATTGTAATCAGAAATGTACAACGTTTAAACATTACAGATATTTTATTTGTTTAAGATATTCTTAACATTCATGGATTAAAGCATTCATAAATATGTTTCACATATTTGCTTGTTTTTCTGGGAAAAACAAGTAAGAACAAAAAACATTTGCATGAGAATTACACATGATTTGTTGGCCCACAGCAGCTTGTTAAAGATCATCGATAATTCCACTTTGAATCCAATTAGCTTTGCTGCTCTGCTGCAAGGTGCACTGCAGTTGAACTATACTCTACAGTTCATCACCTGACTCACATGGAGCGCTCCTTAATGTTAAAAAACTCACTAACACGTTGGGGGGAAAAAGAAAGTCTATTTGATTACAATGAGGAACACTGTGAAATAAAAGATGAAATGATTGAAATATATCCTCTGTAACTAAGAAAAGAGAAAAGATCTCTGTTTGCCTCCATACTGAAAAACACCATTACAACTAGGTGTTGCTAGTATCTTGTCCATTCCCTATATTTTTGAATGTGTTGGATAGTTAAACTGACTGAATTTGTGAAATCTTAACCTTCAAATTAGCTTGTAATCATTTGTGTTAATTAAATGTATTGGTGCAATAATTACAACATTTCCCTCTGAAATGGAGTGAGATAGAAGTATAAATAAGCTCAAATGTAAATACTTAATAAAGTGCCTCAGAATACCACTAACGCTGATCAGATGTTGGAGTTACTTTAACAGAGGGAATGGTAATGTTTTAGGATATGAAAGCAGTCCTCTTGGAATGTGGTGCTTCATGGAAAACCTGCTCTGCAAACCATTCACATGCAAGTACTTGCATTAGCAATTTACATTCACTGGCAACATTGCAAGCTAGGTACAGTTGTGGCGGTTGAGGTGGTGGACGGATGTGTGTACAATAGTGTCTTCAAGTGTCTGACAAACTTTAACCTAAAAGAGAGAAAGTTGCATGACTTTAAACTTTTACTGTGTGGTAATTTTGCGTTCATTTGAGTAATTGTGTGACTGAATCTCAAATACTAGCGTAAAGATGGGTCCTGTGTGGACATTTAGATTTAAATATGTATTATTTCAGGATAATTCAAAAAAAAATCAGTAGAAATATAATATAATAAAAAGATTTAAGAAGGTATATAAAAAATAATATCTTTAAATTACCTTGAGAAATGCCGTGGAAAACAGCAACGTTGTAAGTCTTGATTTAAAAGAAACAGGTTTGGGGCAGACCTCAAGTGTACTTAAAGTGCATAGAAACCGTGGCTTCTGGTTCTGATCCTGGGGACGGGGAGCAAACCTGTCCCGGGTAATAGGAGTTCTATTATGCATTTGTAAATCAAACATATTTGTAAATTGTTCTGTGCGCATTTGTACATCTTTGTGTTTGCATTTGTAAGTCTCTCTGTGTGCATTTGTAAATCGAACATATTTGTAAATTGTTCTGTGCGCATTTGTAAATCTTTGTGTTTGCATTTGTAAGTCTCTCTGTGTGCATTTGCAATTATTGAAACTGATCTGACCCCATATTCAATTCAATTCAATTCAGTTTATTTTGTATAGCCCAATATCACAAATTACAAATTTGCCTCAGAGGGCTTTACAATCTGTACACATACGACATCCCTGTCCCAGGACCTCACATCGAATCAGGAAAAACTCCCCAAAAATAACCTTTCACAGGGAAAAAAGGGAAGAAACCTTCAGGAGAGCAACAGAGGAGGATCCCTCTCCCCGGATGGACAGAAGCAATAGATGTCATGTGTACAGAATGAACAGCATTTACAAAGTTACATAAACACATTACATGAATATGACAATGTATGAATGGAACTCCAATCCATGAAACAGAAGGAGGTAGAGAGGAGGGGGCAGGGCATCAGCAGGGCCAAGGTGGGAGGCCGGCTCACCAGGCATCAGACACCTCCAGGTCCAATGGACCCTATGAGACGTGAAGTCACAACGACTCCGGGGAGGAAGCAGAGTTAATAAGGTGCAATGGAGAGATGTAAATGTATCCATAAGGAGAGAGAGAAGAGGAGAGAGGTGCTCAGTGTATCCTAAAACATCCCCCAGCAGCCTATAAGCCTATAGCAGCATATCAAGGGGCTCGGCCAGGGCAAACCTGATTCAGCCCTAACTATAAGCACTATCAAACAGGAAAGTCTTATATTCTATGGCTTGAAACGCATGGCCCAAACCTTTCTGGGCAATCAATTCTTTGATGTGTAATTAAACCTCTCCTGAAAAAGCCCACTCTTAATCCAGAGGTGTTGGCTAACTACAGACCAATCTCTAACCTTCCCTTCCTCTCTAAGATCCTTGAGAAAGTAGTCGCAAATCAGTTGTGCGACTTCCTACATCAGAATAGTTTATTTGAGGAGTTTCAGTCAGGATTTAGAAAACACCACAGCACAGAGACAGCACTGGTGAAAATTACAAATGACCTCCTAATTGCATCAGATAAAGGACTCATCTCCATACTGGTATTATTAGACCTTAGTGCTGCGTTCGACACCATTGATCATGACATCCTATTACAGAGACTGGATCAGTCGATTGGCATTTCAGGTACCGCACTAAGTTGGTTTAAATCCTATTTATCAGATCGATCTCAATTTGTATTTGTAAACGATGAAGCCTCAATGACCACCAACGTTAATCACGGAGTTCCACAAGGTTCTGTGCTTGGACCAATTTTATTTACCTTATATATGCTTCCTTTGGGCAATATTATCAGGAAACACTGCATAAACTTTCATTGCTATGCAGACGATACTCAATTATATCTATCGACCAAACCAGAGGAGACCAACCAGCTCGCTAAAATTCAAGAATGTCTTAAAGACATAAAAACATGGATGACCTGCAACTTCCTGATGTTAAACTCAGACAAAACTGAAGTTATTTTACTGGGCCCTGAACACCTCAGAGATCAATTATCTGGTGATGTGGTTTCTGTAGATGGCATTTCCCTGGCATCCAACACCACTGTAAAGAATCTAGGCGTTATCTTTGATCTTTTAACTCCCACGTTAAGCAAATCTCAAGGATTGCATTTTTTCATCTACGTAACATTTAAAAAATCAGGCACATCTTGTCTCAAAAAGATGCAGAAAAGCTGGTTCACGCGTTTGTTACTTCCAGACTAGATTACTGCAACTCCTTATTATCAGGCTGCTCTAATAAGTCTCTTAAATCCCTCCAGTTGATCCAGAATGCTGCAGCTCGTGTACTCACAAAAACTAAGAAAAGAGATCACATTACTCCTGTATTAGCTGCGCTGCACTGGCTCCCTGTAAAATCAAGAATCACATTTAAAATTCTTCTCCTCACCTACAAAGCCTTGATTGGTGATGCACCATCATATCTTAAGGAGCTTGTAGTACCATATTGCCCCACTAGAGAGCTGCGCTCACTAAATGCGGGGCTACTTGTGGTTCCTAGAGTCCTAAAAAGTAGAATGGGAGCAAGAGCCTTCAGTTATCAAGCTCCTCTTTTATGGAACCAGCTTCCACTTTCAGTCCGGGAGGCAGACACAGTCACCTCATTCAAGAATAGACTTAAGACTTTCCTGTTTGATAGTGCTTATAGTTAGGGCTGAATCAGGTTTGCCCTGGTCGAGCCCCTTGATATGCTGCTATAGGCTTATAGGCTGCTGGGGGATGTTTTAGGATACACTGAGCACCTATCTCATCTTCTCTCTCCTTATGGATGAATTTACATCTCTCCATTGCACCTTATTAACTCTGCTTCCTCCCCGGAGTCGTTGTGACTTCACGTCTCATAGGGTCCATTGGACCTGGAGGTGTCTGATGCCTGGTGAGCCGGCCTCCCGTGTTGGCCCTGCTGATGCCTTGCCCCCTCCTCTCACCTCCTTCTGTTTCATGGATTGGAGTTCCATTCATACATTGTCATATTCATGTAATGTGTTTATGTAACTTTGTAAATGCTGTTCATTCTATACACATGACATCTATTGCTTCTGTCCATCCGGGGAGAGGGATCCTCCTCTGTTGCTCTCCTGAAGGTTTCTTCCCTTTTTTCTCTGTGAAAGGTTATTTTTGGCGAGTTTTTCCTGATCCGATGTGAGGTCCTGGGACAGGGATGTCGTATTGGTCAATAATCATCTTGGTTTACTGTTATGTAAATCTGCGTGCCATCCACATAATTAAGGATTAAGGAATAAGGATGTTTTTCTTTTGCAAGATGCAAGCTAGTTGGAGCATATCCATGTTAAATAGAAGTGGACCAAGAATGGGACCTTGGGGAACGCCACATATCATTGCTGTCGTTCAGATTTATAATAACCAATTTACACATTATGGTGCTGCAGGAATGAGTCCTAAAATCCAGACATGAGTCAACATTCTTGCACTTCCGGTTCCGTAATCTATAAATCAATACAATTATTGAATGTGTCTTGAAAAAAGGTGGTTTCTATCAAGAGTCTAAATGAGACGAACAAACGTCTTCACTCTTCACACTTATCCTCTTTTAGCTTAGTGGTGTTGACCTGAAATCAGGTGACTGTGGTGGAGCGTCTTTATAGCCTAACGTTAGCTTTTTACTTCTGGTGATTGCATTTCCATTTAAATATGATACGGTAGTGGTGTTCATTTGTGAAGATTATCTTGCTGAACAAATCTCTGATTAAAATCTCTACATTTCCTCCCTTATGAAGTTGTGGAACTCGTCTGTGAACTGATATATGTGGGGGATTGTGGGTCAGCGGGTCGTCCTTCAATGAGAGGATCGCCATTTCAATTCCGGGCTCCGCTATACCATGTCGATGTGTCCTTGGGCAAAATATTTAACCCCAATCTGTAAATGTTGTATGAATTTTAGTTAGTTCTGAACAGGTGGCACCTTGCATAGTAGCCCCTCCCATCAGTGTATGAATGGGTATGAACGGGTGCATAATGTAATGTAGAGTTAAAGTGCTTTCAGTGGTCGGAAGACTAGAAAAGCGCTATACAAGTGCAGTCCAATTACCATATAGTGGTTCAAGAAACACATTCTTTTATCAGTGTTGGTCTGGTGGCTCATGCTAATAACTTCCTGAATGGCCCATGGACATCTTTGCTGTTCTTCTGCTTTCAGCTAGAGGCCATTGTGGTGGAGATGCAGGATTCAAAAAGTGGGGTCAAGTGCTCGGAGCAGAAACTCAACATCAGTACCATCCCACATGTCATCACTGGTGAGACTAGACACACACATTCACAAAGCCTGAGAAAGTTCCTAAGGCTCTACAAATATTAAATAGTCTGAAGTTAATTCATGATATATTTGTACCAAGTAATGAAAGAATATGATAGGGTTATTACAATCTGCATGCAACCGGCTTTATAGGGCGCTACAGCAAAATCCAGGTGTGTATTTTAAAAGCTGCTCTTCAATTTTAGATTAGCAATGTATCAAATAACTAATGATGGGGATGCAGAGAAGATAAATATTACCTGTCTGGGCAGAGCTTCTTTAGCGTATGGTTTTGGTTTTCCAGCTCCTAAACTCAAACAGCGACTGGCAGACTCCAGCAAACACTCTAGTCAAGTCAGTAGAATTTATACACTCTAGCACCAGTAGAATATCACAAATTTGCCTTAGGGTCTTAGTCAAGAGAGCAACTGACAAGGGATGAAAGGTTTATGGTTTAGAAGATTCGAAATAAAATAGATTACATCCGGTTTTAAAAATACATGTTCTTTGTTCTTTTGTTTTTTAATATCAATATTTTATGTTTTGATATATATTTTAATGACCGAAAACTTTTGTTCCACACCTATTGACTATGGTTATTTATTCATCAAGCCATATTTGCTGTGAAATTTACTTGTGACTTCACCTGATTCGAAATGTCACAAGAATGAAAAAGAACAACAAAAAAAGATAAATCTCCCAATGTTGCATCCTTGGTCCCATTGGACTGGATTGATTTGTTATTTCTGAACTTCAATTAACTTATTTACTGACCCTTCTGACCACTTTCTATCAGTTCCTAGAAGGAAGACTATAGATGGTTGAGCAAAATTCCAGTAGATTCACAACACTTTGTCGTTGCATCATTTAAAGCACATCCTGGCAGGCTGCTGCCTTGCTGTCTAAGCTGCTAGCACAGGCTAAATAAGGCGATCCCACAATTGGATTAGATCTTTAGGCCCAAAGTGGCTTTTTAATCCAATCGAAGATCAGCGAGGGAAAGATCAGCTTGGGTAAAAAAACAAACAGGTGAACTGAAGTGGTGTGAAGTGCAAGCACCTGCTGTGAATAACTGTTTACAAAATGAATGGGTGGTGCAGAAGCCAGGGAGTGTGATTCCTCTAGAATGATTGCTACCTTTAGCCATTCATTTGTGTTTTCATCATGTCTCCTGTTATTTTGTCCATCGTCCCTGCAGTTTTCTGTGGATGTTATGTCATGATAGTCACTTTGTGTTTGGAAACACATTATTGAGCTCACGTAATTATTGACTCATTTCACATACAACAAATAAAATAATATAGCTTGCACAGTTTTCAGAAAATACTAACTAACCCCCAAAATTTTTTTGGGAATTTAGTTTTTCTATTCTCTTAATTGTAAAAAAGAAGATGTTTAGAGAGCAATCTTTTCAAACTTTATATCTTTCAATATTACCAAACCCAATTTAGCACAAAGATAATCACTAATTACAATCTCCATGTTGTAGTCAACGGAACATGGCTGTGTGCACTGTGGGCAGCAGTCATGTCCTCTGAATTAACTTAGTCCTTCTCATGCTCAAAATGTGTATTGTACATTTTCTTTTTTAATTCAATGGCACACAGTGATAAAACAAATTTATTTCAAGCACATATTAATTGTCATAGTTACTATCATTAGAAGAACCATCTAATATCAAATAAAGAAAACAGTATGGTGTGAGATGGCATACAATAGGTATGCACGACAATAACACTATTTATTATTTCAATAATTTCATATTGACTTTATTTTTTAAATTAAAATTCAAAGACACAATCAGGAAACAGAGTATTAATAGTTACTGTTGAGTGTTTCAGCTCTTTTTTGTTTCCACAGGTGTTGACGTCCTCACATGGATCACCAACAAGATGAAGACCACTCCAGAAGGTATAACACTGTACACATCATAGGTTGATTGCTAAAACAACATAAACAAAAAAAACTATTCACATGTCATTTACCTGTCTGTGTTCCAGAGGTTCAGGCCTTTGGCACCATGTTAGTGGCCTATGGCTACATCTACCCCCTGCAGAACCACAAGAAGCTGGTGATGTGCAACAACACCAGCCTCTATCGCTTCCAGGTAAAACAAAATCCTTGCTTCGTCTTTGCTACCCATTGTTGGAATCATTGTTGCACTTTAACATCACAGGGAAACAGGAGTTTTTACTTTTCATCACTAAATACAAAGACTAACTAATTGTGTGAAACAACAACCAAAATCACTTGTTCCTTCACACGTCAACATAGTGAGCTCTTAAGAAGATATGAACTAAAATATGAACAGCGTTACAGAGTTACAACACATTTAATGAATATGACAGAAATGTATGAATAATTAGCATGGACCACGATCCAGATTTCCACAATCCATTGATAATCAGATTTCATGGCAATTATTTGTGAGTATTACTTTGTACACAGATCAATATGTCTACATATAAAATGATGACTGTATTTTAGTCGAACCACAGCAGGAGGAAGGAAATTAACTGTATATTAGTTTTGATTTATATCTTTATATCCCATCAATCAGGACTTCACATTATCAGTTCTTATCCTTTATTCAACCAACAAATCAGTTTGAGGGTGTGTTTAGCGATTAACGAGCAGGTACAGACGGTCATGAGCAAGTTAGTTGACAGAGAAGATTGAATTGATCTAGGTTTTTTCATGAAACTGTGAACTGTTTTCAATCCCCCAACACGGCTGTTGATTTACCATGGGAACAATGCAGAATAATTCATTAACAGACCATTTTAAAAGACATTAAAAGACAGTGTGAATTTTCACATGCATTATTCTGAAATGGGCAATTCTGCATAAGGAGTTGTACTATTGTATTCTAAATGGCAAAGCATTATGTGTAAACATCCCATGGCAAAGTTGGGGCTGATTTATTCACTGTTGGATAGGTGAATCAATAATAATACATCATAATGTATTAGTTAATTACATTATGGTTTAATAATAAAAAGAAAGTTACTAAAGCTGTCAGTCGAACGTAGTGAAGTGAAAAGTACAATATCAACTCTGTAATATAGTACAGTTTGAGTTAAAGTAGCATGAAATGCAAATACTCAAGTATAAGTACTTTCAAGTACTGGCTGATATTATTATTATTATTATTATTATTATTATTATTATTCGGAATAAAACTGAAGAATAAAAGTGGAAGCGATTTACTAACGTTAGCTGAGAGCTTACAATAGAGCACTTTCAACACGAGTATGTTCAGTTTAAGCTTGGAAGGGAACTACAAGGGAATTACAAGAAAAGGTACAGCGCTGGTATACTGTCAAAATAAAGTGAACGCATCTACATTAAAGCAAGGATCATTTCATTGGTCAATATAACACATGACATTCTATGGGTTGGGGAATTTTGAGGGTTGTTGCTTAACAAAAATTCAGAGCACAGAAGAAATCTGTGAGCAGATGTTTCACCAGCACACAGAAGCAGCCCAAGTGTGAAGAGAAGGACTGAAGCTGGAGCACAGGAAATCTGGGCAAGCAACAACATATCTGAGTGCAAGCAAACAGTTTGATCAGAAATCCAAGCACAAGCAGGGTCTATTTCACCTCCGCCACTCTCGTCTTGGACACCGGAGATGCTGGTGATTAAGATTGGTACCCACCTACTAAGCATCAGTGATATCTGTGACAAGTGGTGCCTCCGTTGAATCCAAAGGATATTAAAAGGCAAAACCCATCCAAAAGAGATACAAAGCTATCAGCAGTTGTGTAGAGGAGGAAGAGGCTGCTGATAGACTAACACTGTCTGTGTGATGTTAAACTTTTTCAGACCCCGTACTTCTGGCCGACACAGAACTGGGTTGCAGAGGACTCTGACTATGGTACAGTATGCCAAATGGGGTGGTGGGTTACGATTAGAACAGGGGTGGGCACACTTTTTGGCTCAGGGGCCACAATTACTTTTAAAATGTGACGGACGGGCCGGCCCGGGCCAGTATCAGATGGATGGAGAGTGTTTGTGTGAACCAATATGAATTACAAGTATAAGCCAATAACTAAAAAGTAAAGAAAATGTTTTAGTGGGAACAGTGTTGTTGGTCCAGGGCGGTGTAGGGCGGTGCAGTCCAGTAGGTTTGATGTGTGTTCGTTATGCTGAGGAAAAATACTCTGGATACAGCAGTTAATTTTACAACTCTAAAACTCTTGTAGTACGAACCCTGTCTCCGGCGACATAAAGTGACATGCCAAATTCAAATTACCGGAACTCTTCGACAATTAATGTTTTACGTTTTACAACGTAATTCCAAAGCATTTATTGCGCAGCGCTCTTTTAGGCTGTTTGTGTGTTACAATGGTCCTGCCGTGCGGTCGGACATGTTCTGCTGCAGGAGAGCGCACAGAGCACTCCAAGCTCCCCCTGATGTCCGAGCTCCTTACCCTATCTCTAAGGCTGAGCCCGGCCACCCTACGGAGGAAGCTCATTTCGGCCGCTTGTATCCGAGATCTCGTTCTTTCGGTCATGACCCAGAGTTCGTGACCATAGGTGAGGGTTGGAACGCAGACCAACCAGTAAATGGAGAGCTTTGCCTTCCGGCTCAGCTCCCTCTTCACCAAGATGGACCGGTACAGCGCCTGTTTTACTGCTGCAGCCGCACCGATCCGCCTGTCGATCTCCCGCTCCACCTTACCCTCACTCGTGAACAAGACCCCGAGATACTTGAACTCCTTCGCTTGGGGTAGGCAGTTTGGCCCACCTGGAGGGAGCAATCCGCCGGTTTCCGGCAGAGCACCATGGCCTCAGATTTGGAGGTGCTAACTCTCATCCCTGCCGCTTCGCACTCGGCTGCAAAACGCCCCAGTGAATGCTGGAGGTCACGTTCCGAGGAGGCAAACAGGACCACATCATCCGCGAACAGCAGAGAGGCGATCCCGAGACTCCCGAACCGGAACCTCTCTGCCCCCTGGCTGCGCCTAGATATCCTGTCCATGAAGGTCACGAACAGGACCGGTGATAAAGGGCAGCCCTGGCGGAGGCCAACACCCACCGGGAACGTGTCTGACTTACTACCGAGGAGACGAACACAGCTCCTACTGCAGGCGTACAGAGACCGGATGGCCCGTGCCAACGGGTCCGGCACCCCATACTCCCGCAGCACCCCCCACAAAAACCCCCGAGGGACCCGGTCGAAAGCCTTCTCCAGGTCTACAAAGCACATGTAAACTGGTTGGGCAAACTCCCAGGACCCCTCCAGTAATCTTGCGAGGGTAAAGAGCTGGTCCACTGTTCCACGACCGGGACGGAATCCGCACTGTTCGTCTTGAATCCGAGGTTCGACAAGCGGTTGGAGCCTCCTCTCCAGCACCCTGGCATAAGCTTTTCCCGGGAGGCTGAGCAGTGTGATACCACGATAGTTCGAGCACACTCTCCGGTCGCCCTTCTTGAAGATGGGAACCACCACCCCGGTCTGCCAGTCCATGGGCACTGTTCCCGACCCCCATGCGACACTGAAAAGGCGTGTCAACCAAGACAGCCCAACAATGTCCAGCGCTTTCAGCATCTCAGGGCGGATCTCATCCACCCCTGGCGCCTTGCCACCAAGGAGCTTTTTGACTACCTTGAAACCACCCCAAAGTCTTCCGGCGCTGCCCCCTCTCCGGGGGACATGTTGGCCGGGTTTAGGAGTTCCTCAAAGTGCGCTTTCCACCGCCCGACGATGTCCCCAGTCCGGGTCAGCAGTTCCCCCCCCCCTGTTGAGAACAGCCTGGGATAGACCCTGCTTTCCCTTCCTGAGCCGTCGGATGGTTTGCCAGAACTTCCTTGAGGCCAACCGAAAGTCCTTCTCCATGGCCTCCCCGAACTCCTCCCATGCCCGAGTTTTAGCCTCCGCGACCATCGCAGCTCCAGCCCTTCTGGCCCGCCGGTACCCGTCAGCTGCTTCAGGAGACCCCTGGGCCAGCCAGGCCCGAAAGGCCTCCTTCTTCAGTTTGACGGCTTCCCTCACCCCCGGTGTCCACCACCGGGTTCTCGGGTTGCCGCCACGGCAGGCACCGATGACCTTCCGGCCACAGCCCCGAGCAGCCGCGTCTACAATAGAGGCTTTGAACAAGGTCCACTCGGATTCCATGTCCCCAGCCTCCCTCGGGATTTGTGAGAAGTTCTTCCAGAGGTGGGAGTTGAAGACCTCCCGGACAGGATCCTCTGCCAGACGTTCCCAGTTCACCCTCACTACACGTTTGGGCTAGCCAGGTCTTTCTAGCCGACTCCCCCGCCATCTGATCCAACTCACCACCAGGTGGTGATCAGTTGACAGCTCTGCTCCTCTCTTCACCCGAGTGTCCAAGACATACGGCCGCAGATCAGATGATACGATTACAAAGTCGATCATTGATCTCCGGCCTAAGGTGTTCTGGTATCAGGTACACTTATGAGCCACCTTATGTTCGAACATGGTGTTCGTTATGGACAAACTGTGGCTAGCACAGAAGTCCAACAACAAAACACCATTCGGGTTCAGATCGGGCAAGCCGTTCCTCCCAATCACGCCCCGCCAGGTTTCTCTGTCATTGCCCACGTGAGCGTTGAAGTCTCCCAGGAGAACTATGGAGTCGGCAGGCGGCGCCCTTTCCAGGACCCCTCCCACCGATTCCAAGAAGGCCGGATACTCCGAAATGCTGTTCGGTGCATAAGCACAAACAACAGTCAGAGCCTTACTCCCCGCAACCCGTAGGCGCAGGGAGGCGACCCTCTCGTTCCCCGGGGAAAACTCCAACACAGCGGTGCTCAGCCGCTTTCGTTTTCGATTACATTCTAAAAAATACTCTACATATCTGGATGTGGAGCATCCTTCAGCTCAACTGAGAGTGAGGTGTTGAAATAAGAAGTCTAAACTAGCCTTTCAGATTACAAGGTGTATTTTGACAGATCTAGACTAGTTTCTTATTTCTACAGCCTGGCTTAACACATCCTATCTGTGTCCTGAAACGGATACTACTATTCTCTGATTATTGGTATGACATTGTAAACAAGTTTCACTTTTGTAATGTGATTAGTAATGACTTTTTTCTTTTCTGACTGAAGCCATTTACCTGGCAAAGAGAAACATCCGCAAGAAAGGCATGCTAGAACCCTACGAACAGGTTTGTGTTTGAGTGTCGAATGGTTGTGTGTGTGTAACAAATGTGCTGCTCTCCTTCTATATAAAGCCAAAGGCCTCATGCTTTACTGACTGTGAGCAAGAGTTGATTTGTTTTCTACTGACACATATTGGCTCTAGATGCAGGGTGGCAACAAGCATTTGGCCATGAAGCTTTACTCTGTGATTTTAAATTTCCTCCCAGCTCTCCGTTTAAGGTTTAACAGTGTCTGCAGTGAAATGTGGGACTTTATGAGCCTTATTGGATATTTCATCTTTAGTATCTACTGTTATTTTGGGTGTATGCTATTATATTATATTATCTTCATGTGTAAAATCAGTGTAGTGTTGTTGTCGTGTTGTTGATACAATTCACATCATTAATTCATGTTGACTCAACATGAGGTTTAATGGATCCTTGTTCCTATTGGAATATAGTTTCACTTATCTCCTTTAATCCTTCTTCTTACTGCCACTCTCCATATACAGATGAGCAGTGATTTTACTCCATGTTTGTGTTTTAAACAGACACATTACAGCCACCTCCATGATTGGATGAACCACAAGTGGGACTTCATTGTGATGCAGGCCACTGAGCAGTACAAGTAGGTGAAGCCATTACAGCTTGGATTCTTTTTGGAGGGCATTTCACTTTACTTGGTAGTGAAGTAGGAGATATCCTGTGTCCGGCAGTTCAACTTTTAAATGAAGAAAATTTGCATATTCATAAATTCTGGATCAATAAGGAAGAACAAATATGTTGGAGGGACACTTTAAGCTGAATGCGCATATATACCTGCAGGTTTTGGCATTTCACCGGTTGATAACAACACCAAAACACCAGACAGATGTATACGGGATCAGGTGTCGTATCAGGCTTGAGTTATGTTCATTCTTTCTTGGCTTTCTTGAAGAAACGTTACTTTCTTGATTCTTGTGTTTCTGAGTTTGTACTCGGTTGAATGCACTTATTGGAAGTCGCTTTGGATAACAGCATCAGCTAAATGATGTAATGTAATGTAATATGTGTGTGTGTGTGTGTGTGTGTGTCTGTGTGTGTGTGTGTGTGTGTCAGGTAGGGTTGCAAAGGGGCGGAAAGTTTCCGGTAAATTTCCGGTAAATTTCCAGAAAGTTTCCACGGGTATTTTGTCTCGGGAATTTTGAAAAAAAACATTCTGTTGTTTTTGAACGTCTTTGTCATCAGTGTTGCGTCTGAACGTTTCAGCCCTATGCCTGGCAAGTGTGAGAGCGCCGAGTTGCGTAGAGGCCAAGAGCGGTATTGCAGACAGATAGAGATTTCAATTATAGCTCGCAACATATTGAAAAAAATAACTGAACTAGTTCATTTTTTGGAGCTGTGAACTTAGTTAAAAAATTTGAATTATGAACTATGAACTGAACTTCATGTAGAAAGTGAACTTTCCCAACACTGTTTGTCATTACCTAGCATATTGGTTACTTGGTAAACTGAAGCCATGTTTATTTTAATACCAAGTTTATTTGTATACAGTAGACTAACTTTTTACAGCAGTGAGGAGGACGTTGATGAGGTCCAGGAAGAAAGCATTTAGACCTGAAAGGATTCAGGGAAAAACACACAAAGAAATGTGGGTTGGGGGGTGGTGATCATAGGGAATACACCTTTTTTATTCAACGTTCATGTTTTTGTTGTTCGTTGAAAGAATAAAGTTCTACTCACAAAATGTCAAAAAAGTCAAAAATGTCATTTTTAAAAGTTGTATTATAAATGTTTGCATGCATGTCTGCTCATGACAAGGTAAATACAGTTAAATTACCCCAACATTTCCAGTTTCTTCCCGTTAATTCCCGTATATTCCCGTTTCTTCCCGTTAATTCCCGTTTCCAACTTTGAATATTCCCGGAATTTTGCAACCCTGGTGTCAGGGCTGGTAAGGAGAGGAAGAAGCCGGATCGTGTGGTGTTTGACTGTCAGGAGAGGGCATACTGGATAGTCAACAGGCCCCCGGTCAGTGTCTCTGTCTGAATATGTCATATAATCCAAATAAATTCATAATAACTATATCCACAGTAGACTGTAGCAGCAGAAATACCTCATTATCATATTTCCTGTACATTCCTCATGAACCTGTCCTGTGCATGTCCAGCTTCGTACTCACAGTGCTATGGACTGTGGTCCAGAACGTCTTATTGATCCCACCGCAGATGAGGTAACAGGTCAGTATGCACTCACGCACACACACGCATGCACGCACGCACGCACGCACGCACGCACGCACGCACGCACGCACGCACGCACGCACGCACACACGCACGCACGCACAGTGACTGAGGGATTGAGGTCAATTGGTCTTTTAAGAAACTTACTGGAGCTTAACATGGAGAGTAATACTGCTGGAGGATCTCTAGACATCCACTAATCGTGGGTGAAATTAGTTAGAAGTCGATTAATTCATTTATGTGATTCACATTTAATAGGATACATTTCTGATCAATGTGTTTTGGTTGTCATGGCAACGACCCCTGCTGTGGTCAACATCAGGTCCATAACAAGAGCTCATCAATCCTGCATTTAGAAAACAAAGCCCAAACTCTGTTGTATTGTGAGAGTGTCAACTTTTCTGTGTTGCTGTTTCTGTGTTACTAACTTGACTTAAGGTTCTTATCAAATTCTTAGAAGCTTATGTTCCCTTTTCTTTCCAAGGACTTACCTTTTACCGTGCGAAAACACAGTGTAGCTTGTCGATGTGTTGTCTGGATGCGACACACATTGCGCTGTGGCATCTGTTCTCAGTCCTGCAAGGCTCTTGGCTTGTTTTGCTTGTATACAGTTTTAAAATAGAAGCTCAAACACATCCATCGATTTCTTCTGACCAATATGTTCCTCCCATAGGTTTAAATTAATCTATTTCTTTAATTTAAATTTGACTGTGTATTTGTTGGTGATAAATCTGTCCACAATGCTGTTAGCATAACAGCTATCCTGAGCATTTACTCTATTCCTCTACAATTCAGAGGGAAATCATGTCATTTTTGCTGTGCTACATTTACCGAACAGCTTTAGTTAGTTACTAGTTACTTTCCAGATGAAGTTTTGACAAACATACAATGAGTTTATAAAATAGGATGTTCCAGAATAAATCTAACAAGTTATACAATGGTTCAATTACTTCCAACTCGACCAACTATAACATTAAAACACTCGCACACACTTTTTTCATCATGATGAGTACTTTGTAATTGCATTTAGCTGATAATTAAATTGCAATGGATTATGTTTATACTGCAGTATTGCTACCAGTACACAAGCAGATATTTTTAGATTGTATTTGTTCGTACAATAAAACAAAGCAGCAACATCTAGCAGAAACAATACATAATCTAGTTGTGTTCACGCACCTACAACAGCAGTCTGTCTTTACTAGAGAATAGTCAGTTCTCGTCAGATATGATCAGCAGGAATACTTTGGCTCATTTGACAGGACCTAAATCTATATTTGACATTTGACCTATATGTAGTTACCTGTATAGAGAAACTAATTAATTTGTTGCATTTCTTCTTTCTATCTCTCTCTCTTTTCACAGATCTCCTTACAATGATGAAGATAAGAGAGTAAAGCGTTACAAAACTGAAATAGTTCTTTCCCAGATTGTGTCCCATGTAGTTTTTAGTCAGTCTCTCCTGGAAAGAGTGTTGTTATAATTGTATTAATTAATGGTAAATCAACCAAGCTGGTCCTTTTGTCTAATTCCTACAATAATTCCATTATAAATTGGTCATATGGGAGAAATGCTGAACATTTTTACTTCCAGCATAAAACAGGCATTTACAAAATGTGGTAAATTAAAAGCCCAGTTTAGACATTTTTTTTACTTTTACTGGAATTGTTATTACAGTAAAGCCAGAATCTTTCCAAATACTGAGTATATTTTCCGAAAAGCTGCTGCAAATGAATTGATCTTGGCTGCAATATTCACAAATAACTCAGTATCAAGTATCTTTTAACCTGGAGGAGGTGTGTTTTGTTCTTTTCCACCTTTAACAGTGGTAGCTTTAATTTAGTGTAACAGAATGGATAGCATTAGGATGTTGCCTAATGCTCAATCCTTTGTTATAGCTACCTTTAAATGTTGTGTTCTCACGGTAACATGAGCCTAACAAACGGTTCCCATGGTAATATTATTTCTTCTTGTGTCTCAGAAAATCACCTTTGATGCGTGCAGACGCATGGTAAGTCATAGTAATTAATAAGCAATGATGTTAAAAAATATGTACCTTGATATAATGTTGAATTCATAGCACACCCACATTTCCTCCAAGCTAATTGTTGATGGTTTTCAAGCAGTAAAGTCAGCTGAGTTTCAGTGAGCTGGACCTTTTCATGGGATTTCCTTATTAGTTACATTACACACTGCAATTAAAACATGTTTTATTGCTAATAAGCTAAGTTTGTGATTAAAAATGTATTGATGTAAATCCAAAAGTTTGGCAGCATGTATGTACATCACGCATAACTTTTGAACTCTACAAATATAACATTTGGATTTGCATTAATACATTTTTAATCACACATTTATGTTAAGTGCAATGAACATTTTTTGGATTGAGGTGTTTTGCGCTGAAATCAAATTTTTTGGCTAATTCAAAGACACAGCTGTAACCCAAGGATTGTCTCATGTCTGATTACAGATTTGAAAGGGGGTAGTTGTATATTCTTTGATTTATACAACTTTGATAAAGATTACATTTTAAATTGTTCCTCTGTCATTCTAGAACATGTTCTACCAACAAGCTATCATGAGGTCAAAGGTCAAATCTAGCGTGTCCCTTGGAGCGTAAGTTCCTCTGATTTCTTATCTATTTGGCAACCTTTCAATGGGTTAACATCAATTTGAAAGATGTTCTTTTTAATAAGACTTATCTTGTAATAACATTTCTCATAACTATGAGATATGTGTCTGCTCATTATATGATTATGATATAAAATATGATATCTTGCAGGCCTAATTACAAGAACAAGATCTTGGGATAATCTGTTAAACATTGGCTGGACTAGTTTGGAAACATTGACATGGATTTGATTGGTCTCATGATTGCCCACGATTTCTGCAGACTGGCCAAGTACGTCACAACCTACAAAAACCACGACCCGTTCCTGGCTCCCTGTCTACCCAGCAACCCGTGGCAAACAGATAATGACACATACTGGACTTGCAACACGAGACGGTGAGGGCTGCTGCAGATACTTAAAGATATCTCAATAATAAAAAGACCTCTTCTAATCTCGACAAAGACTTTAGATTGTGAGCCTCTATTTTAGGGGGCAAGGTAGTCAGAAGACTACAAAGGTGCTATATGAATGCAGTTTTGCATTTACTATCTTTTCTCATTCACTATAAACAGATGATTTCAACCATGCAAATATTGACACTGTCTTGCAAAAATGTTATCAGCATGGAAACTTTGCAACCACAGGGGCAAACTCTCTGGACCTGGCTTATACAAACACAGAGAGTTATAAAAGGCTGTTTACAGACCAATTGTAATTTGGACCAGCTGGAGCTACATCAACCTTACAAGACGGTTTTCACTGCTCAGACTGGACATGTTCCAGGAAGCAGAGCCACCTTTGAACTTGTAACTGAACTGGAGTATGCAGCTTTTGTGTTTGGCTACATCAGCCAGTGCACAATGTATTCAATTCAATTAAATTCAGTTTTTTTTGTATAGCCCAAAATCACAAATTACAAATTTGCCTCAGAGGGCTTTACAATCTGTACACATACGACGTCCCTGTCCCACGACGTCACATCGGATCAGGAGAAACTCCCAAATAATAGAGAAAAAACTTTCACTAGGAAAAAAGGGAAGATCCTTTGAGGAGAACAACAGAGGAGGATCCCTCTCCCCGGATGGACAGACGCAATAGATGTCATGTGTACAGATGAACAGCATTACAGAGTTACAACACATTCAATGAATATGACAGAAATGTATGAATAATTAGTAGTATGGCATGGACCACGATCCAGACCTCCACAATCCATGAAACAGAAGGAGTTAGAGACGGGGGGCATCCACAGGGCCATGGCAGGAGGCCGATCCACCAGGCAGGAGGCATGAGGCATCACAAAAGAGGCCAGACCAATGAGGTAGGAGGCACAGAGAAGGAGGCAGGGCCATTGGGAAGGAGGCTAGGTCTAGGCCAGAGGCTGGATACAGGAAGCAGAGGCAAGGAGTCAGGACCAGCTTCAGAAACAGCCAGGACCCTATGAGACGTGAAGTCACAAAGACTCTGGGGAGGAAGCAGAGTTAGTAATGTGCAATGGAGAGATGTAAAATTCATCCATAAGGAGAGAGAGAAGAGGAGATATGTGCACAGTGTATCCTAAAATGTCCCCCAGCAACCAATAGGCCTATAGCAGCATGTCTAGGGGCTGGACCAGGACAAACCTGATTCAGCCCTAACTATAAGCACTATTAAAGAGGAAAGTCTTAAGTCTACTCTAAAATGAGGTGACTGTGTCTGCCCCCCGGACTGAAAGTAGAAGCTGGTTCCATAAAAGAGGAACTGGAAAACTGAAGGCTCTGGCTCCCATCCTAATTTTGAAGACTCTAGGAACCACGAGTAGACCCGCATTGAGTGAGCGCAGCTCTCTAGTGGGGCAATATGGTACTATAAGCTCACTAGTGGGGCAATATGGTACTACAAGCTCCTTTAGTTATGATGGTGCATCACCAATCATGGCTTTGTAGGTGAGGAGAATAATTTTAAATGTGATTCTTGATTTTACAGGGAACCAGTGCAGAGCAGCTAATACAGGAGTAATGTGATCTCTTTTCTTAGTTTTTGCGAGTACACGAGCTGCAGAATTCTGGATCAACTGGAGGGAGTTAAGAGACTTATTAGAGCAGCCTGTAATAAGGAATTGCAGTAATCTAGCCTAGAAGTAACAAACGCGTGAACCAGTTTTTCTGCATCGCTTTGAGACAAGATGTGCCTGATTTTTGAAATGTTACATAGATGAAAAAATGCAATCCTTGAGATTTGGTCTATGTCACCATCTCCAAGAATATCACCATCCGTGTTAACCAGAAGCTATGGATGTCCACTGAGGTACCTGCGTTTCATGGAAGCCATCAGATCTATACGGCTAATCTGTCCCGGGACATCAGGAGAGCAAAGTGCATGTATCAATGGGAAAAATCCAAATCCATCTCCCAGACACAAAAAAATTCGCCATATGAATGAGGACCTATCCCCCATGCGACCAGGTACTTTTTCGGTCCGTGGCCGATGTCAGGCGAACCCCAGCAATAGTAAACTTGAGCAAGGCTGCTGCACCTGTGTGCCTGGACAAGCTCAGAGACCAGTTGGCAAATTTGCTCACAAACATTTTTAACATCTCCAGCATTCAACACAATTATTCCCCAGATGCTGGATTCTGTATTGTCGCAGAGACAGTATGCATTGGAATCATCACCTCTGCTTCCACCACACTCCCTTGGGATGTGTACGAAGCACACTGCTGGTCACACTAATGCCAGCCTCCCCAACCATCCTGCCCAATGTTCATAGAGGAACTATAGAGAGCAGCATCCTGACCAGCCTCATCTGGACAGCTACTGTTCATATCCATAGTATCATAGCACCAACCAAAAATGCAACTGTAGCCCAACAACCATGTCCCACCATGTACAGCTGTACCAATTTCTGAATGTTTGATTGTGTAAATTACACTTATTTTAATTTTTATTACGCTCTATAGAGACGGGTCTGCATAGTGAATGTATCATATTCCAAACCGAAGTTATGTCTGTAAAAGTGTAGTGTGGATGCTTTCTAAAGGCACAGTCATGCAGCAGTAAGACTCAGTGAGTGACTCAACCCCTGTTTGTGTCCAGAGTTGACGTTCCCACTAAGATGCGAGTCGAGCGCTGGTCGTTCAGCTTGTTTGAGCTGCTGAGCGACCTGCGAGGCCGAGACGACTTCAAGACCTTCCTCAAGAAGGAGTTTAGCGGTATGTTACAAGTCTTTAATTTTCTCAACCTACCTGATAGTAAGACTAAGGCAGGTAATGGCATAGCAATGTCATCATTGTGATATTGTTGCTCCTCCCTTGTCAGAGGTATTTTTTTATGCAACGTTTTTTCATTTCCTGTATGCAGAATATTCTTTGAGGTACAAAAACAAGATCTCAAGACATGCAGCTCACACTTGACATGTACTTCAATGCACAACTGAGTTTTGCTCAGTGATGAGCAGGGGCATCCTTCAATCAGAGGATCGGCGGTTCGATCCTCCGGCTCCGCTAGCCCATGTCGATGTTTCCTCGGATTTCCCCAAATTGCTCACGTATTTGTGCCTACGGTGTGTGAATGTTAGTTAGTCCTGATGAGCAGGTGGAACCTTGCATGGTGGCTTCTCCCATCAGTGTATGAATGGGTGTGAATGATGTCAGTAGTACATACCTTCAGCGGGGTTGTTAATCAACATTATACAATAACTCTCTCCTGGTGCCACGCCTGTGTTTAAAAAAACAATAATAATATAATAAATGACTGGTCAAATGTATACGTGTGTATCCTAGGGGAGAACTTGGCTTTTTGGGAGGCAGCTGAAGAACTGAAGTGGGGCACAGGATCTTCCATGACATCAAAGGCTGAGACCATTTTCAAGTAAGAAAAGAAAAAAAAGAACTGTGTGTGTGTGTGTGTGTGTGTGTGTGGTAGGGGGCATCCTGTCACGGATCGAAGACCAGGGACCCAAGCACAATGGACGAAACAGAGTAAGCAAATAATAATCCTTTACTGGAGTAACGGCAGGAACAGAACACACAGAAACAGGGAAACAGACTATGGCACGCTGGAGAACTTGGTCTCCAAGACAATCTGGCAGAGGACAAGTGCAAGTGAGGGAACCTAAGTAGTGAGTGACTAACGAGGGAATGGGTTGCAGGTGAGATGGGCGTGAGAACCAGGTGAAGGGAATGAAGGATGATCAGGTGTGAATGACCGGGTCTGAAATCACGAGAGTTAATAGACAAACAGATCTAATGAAAACAACTATTAACAGAAATAAGGTGTGGAGCTGAACTGTTACACATCCATTGTCACATACTAAACAGAATTGAAAGAAAAAACTTTTATTGACTGTTTAATATCATCATTGACTCGGCTCCTCCCTCCCCTTAACTGTGACAACAACTGCCTCAGTAGCAAAAGGTAATCTGCAAGGCTAAAAACAAGTGATATCGGTGAGAAGAGGAGCCTGCGATGAGACCAAAGCCCACCCAGCCACAGAAATATCAGCTGCCGAACCACCAGACTTCAAACTTTTTATCTGGCTGTGAGATTCCTTAATTTAGCCTCCACCCTCCACTTATGTTCTAGTTATGTTTTCTTTTTGAGTTTGTATTGTCCTGATTGTAAGGGAGCCAGCAGTCAATGACGGTGTAGTCAAAAAGATAGGTTGTCAATAAAGTGTTTTAAGAAAGTTTGAATCAACCCTGCTACGAGTGGCCCTTGAGCATAGTCATAAATGAGCGCATGTATTCGGCTGTAGGGTCCAATACGCATGTTTTGTTGTGGGACAGACAGACACAGAGATACACTCACACTAACGCAAAGACATACGGTCAAATACATAATCTCCTTGCTGAGATCAAAAATTGGTGTGCCTTGTAAAATTCTGCATTGAATTTAGAAACACATGGTGGTGGGGGTTACGCAGCACTGTATTGTGCCTCATTGTCTATAATGTCAAGCAAATAACTTTGAACACTACTGAGTCCCACATAAGCAAAAGTCACTGAGACACTTCTATTGCATTTTACATTTCGGCAGAAACGTTTCATTTATGTTAGCATAATGTACTACCTTTTGTGTACACATAATACCACATACATAGTTTGATAACATGGACCATATATTCTTCAGAGTAAGTAGCTGATTAATAAAATTGTTTTTTTAGGGACTTTAGTACTTCTATGTCTAAGCAGTTTGATATTTCCAAACAAAGTTAGTAGACAACCTAATCCCAATCTCATCCAAGATGTTGAACTGGAGTGTGTGTGTGTGTGTGTGTGTGTTTAGGACCTTCCTAGCCCCCGGTGCCCCCCGCTGGATCAACATTGATGGCAGGACAATGGGTCTGACAGTGAAAGGCCTTGAGCATCCTCACCGCTACGTGCTGGAAGCAGCCCAGACCCACGTGTTTCTGCTCATGAAGAAGGTGCGTCTGTGTACTGGGTTTCTTATCCTGTTACTAATAAGGGTTTAATGGCTAATGTGGGGATCTACTGAGATCTCTTGTTTACATGCATTCTAAAAAATGTATTTTGTGAAACTGAGGTCACCCTCAGTCTTGTGTGCTTTCATTGGTGCAGGATACTTTCTTCCGTTACCTCAAGTCACCAGTGTACAAAGACATCCAGAAGAAGGCAATTAACCCTGATCCTCATAACTTCAGGTTGGTGGCTGATCCCTTCCATACCCTTGTTGACCACACATGCATGTCAATGGAATGTGCTGCCCAGAAAGACATTAGTCTTTAAACACTTGAGCTCTGTGGAGTACCCAGAATAATGTGACACAGTGCTTGTCAGTGCTTAACCTCTATTGTATTGATGTATTGAGTCCAAATGTTTTTTATTGAATAGAAACTGTATGGCTAGATATCAGAAAATAGGTTCCATAGTTTGGAGAAACTAAACCTTTAACCTTTTAAGGCTGCATAGTGAACATCAGGCATCATGGCCTGGTCTCACCATAAAATTAATCTGAACTTCATGTCTGCCCACTAAACTACACCACAGGTTTCAACTGTCAGAATGCTGAACCGGCTTCTTTAAACCAACTGAAAGCCACTGAAAAACTGTTCTTCCCTACAGAGAGTGGCTTTTCAATCATCTTGACTTCATCATGTTTCTGTTTCCACCATAGTCCAGCCCAGCTGGAGCAAAATGCTCAGAGCCGAAGCCTCGGCATCCATCCCATCATCCTCTGGCAGCAGGAGGAGGAGGAGAAGGCCAAGGCCGCTGCTGCCTCTGCTCCTGTCGACGTCAAGGCCATGATGAGCAAAATAGACAGGAATAAATAGATATGTGTATCTGCTTGTGTATTCTACATGTAATGTCTCACGCAGTACTAGGGATGGGACCATATATAGGATTTTATTACGAATCGCAATAAAAAACACTCCATATAAGTTGATTGTGGTGAATTCCCATTATTGGCATAATGACGAATATCGTCACGAGTAAAGCTGAGAAGTGAAAAATAGAGTCTGCTTTAAAAGATACAGAAATCTGGCAATTTTATTTATTTATTCATCCATTCTTTATAGATCCAGGGGAACCTTATGATTTATGATTACCTTATTTACGACTTTGGTTGCTTTTCACTTGATGTCGTACTTGTTTCTCAACAAAACGGAGGTAGAGATAAAGTGATTCTAGTATCTTTTATTGTCAATTGAAGCATATTTTGATTATCAGGATAATATTCTGACTCAAAATGTTTTTCCTGGATAATCGTGATTTGTTTTATATCTTCCCATGATTGCACAGTACCAACACAGGAACCGGTCCTCCTGTTAGGAGGTATAGACTGTACACAAGTTTTTGCTTTGTTCATACAGTGTATTCATAATGAATGTTGTTCTGTTTTAAATAATGATCAAATGTGAAAAATCCAGTATTGGTTATGGAAGGCTTACTAAACAGGCCTACTAGGCACATGCCCAGGGCCCCCTGACCCCGATGTTGGAAGTGACTCTTGTCTTGTTGGAAAGTCAATCAAATGACTACAAAAAGATACAAAACAATTCCGAATATACACAAACCACAGAGACATGCAAAAGAAGACAACACTACAGAGACAAAAAATGACCACAAACAGGCATAGAAGGGGTACGAGGGTCATTGTACATGCCTGTGCCAAGGGGTCCATAGTCTCATAATCGTCCATAGTTTTCATTGTCACAGACACATATTCAACTGAAAGACTCTCTGACTCTCCAGAAATTAGGGCTTTTTTTAGAAAGTCAGAGATTTTCTAGAGACTTCCCAAAAGTATGTTGTGTCGCTATACAAGTTATGTTAGTCAACATTTGTATCAACAATTCAAATGCGTTTCATGTTTGTTACTTCAATACAATAAATATTATTAGCATATGTTACATCAGCCATTTGGTTCAAAGCCAATCTGATTAATTAGCATTTTTTCTTTAACTGAGCTTGTATTAGTTCTATTTTGTTCATACATATTACCCTTTCTTGTAAACATATGAGGAGGTACTGAATTGGAACCAGGAAGTCAAAATCCACCATATATTATGACAGTACATTGAAGTAAAAGAGAGCTAATTTATCTAATGAGAATATGCACACAATGCAAACCTGGTTACTTTCCCAAATGTAATAAATGAGATCAAGATTAACAGACTTTGTTGCGTTTTTGTGCGTCACAAACAAGGGACTTCAAACAGATGTTCTAATGTAGTTCAAAAACTACTTTCCACAGCAGGCTGTACATTCCAATATGCTGGCATCTAATCAACTGATTACTACCACATGTGGAGGTTACATTGTAACAAATGATACTAAATAATATGGTCAAATAATTCAAATAACAAAGGTTACAGATAACTCTAAGGTGTTATTTCAGAACGATTAACACCACAGCAGCTAATGAAATCCATAAACTATGTGGGACTGTAGTCGGACTTCACCAATGGAACACACAGAGAGTGTCATGTCCAGGATACTGATGTTAAATTAATCAGTTTTGTGTCGTGTCCATGTTGTCTCGTGATTTCCTGTTTTATTGTCAAGTCAACTCTCCTCTTGTTTCAGGCAACTTGTTCCTTCCCCTGTGTGTTTCTCCTCTAGTCTGATTGTCTGCCTCGCTCCTGATTGTTTCCACCTGTGCCCTTAGCCTGTGTATATATTGTCTGCGTCTCCCTTTGTCCTGTGCCAGTTCGTCTTGTCTTTTGTGCCAGAGAACCAGCCATTTTCATGGAATTCATCAATCACCAGGTCACGATTTTATGTTACTTTGTTCATGTAGATTTTCTGTTTGTATGTTTCCAGTTAATTAAAACTGAGATTTTTGTTGTTACTTTGCTTTGAGTCGTGCATTTGGGTTCTAGTCTTTGTTCAGTCACGACAGAGAGATTGGCCCAGACTGGGGACCTGTAGTTTAAAAGATGTGGCTATTTACCAAGCAGGGAGGTTCTAAACAAGATGCCATTGGTTGCATTATGGGAAGTATCGGATTGAACATTGTTGGAACTTAATGGGGACTAAATGTGGTAACTAGGTTATATACACACTGCTAGGTTGGAGGCAGTTCTAAGTGGGTTAGATGCACGGCTCCGCACCATCGAAGCGCAGACGTTAGCTACGTTAGTTAGCTCGCCCCCTCCCATAGCCGGTGAGGGCCAGCTAGACATAGCTTCTGCTAGCTGTTCCTTAGCAGCCCCCGCGCAGCCGGATGGCTGGGTAACTGAACAAAGGAGTAGTAGCCTAAGTCTAAACAGAAGCCCGCTGTGCACCACCAACCTCTTCACTTTTCGAACCTGTTTGCCCACTCAGCGACACACCCGCTGAGAAACACACTCTGGTTATCGGCAGCTCCATAGTCAGAAACGTGAAGATAGCGAAGCCACGGACCTCAGTCCTATGCATCCCAGGGGCCAGAGCGGGCGACATTGAATCTTGTTTAAAACTGCTGGCTAAAGATGAGCGTAGTTACAGTAAGATTACAATACACACCGGCCGTAATGACTCTCGACTGCAGCGGTCGGAGGTCACTAAAATGAATGTGGAATCGGTGTGTACTTATGCCAAGACAATGTCAGACTAGTTATCTCTGGCCCTCTCCCCAATTTGATCAATGATGACATGTATAGCCGCAAACCTGATCTGATGAGGCGAGACGGCATTCATCCCACTTTGCATGAAGCGGGTCTCATTTCTGGACTTAAACCATGACAACCCAGAGTTCAGATCAGGAAGCAGAAGCAGAGTTGTAGTCTTACACCTGTAGAGTTGTAATGTTTTTATATATATACTTGTACATGTAAATAGGAAAGTCCATGTTTTAAATTAATACATAAGAAAGATATGATAATCAATAAGGGATATTATGAAGAATATTCTGAAGAATGTTTTAGGGAAACATGGGAGAAAAGTCACTGTCACTGTATAAGTATGTTACTATATAAGTGTAATCACTGAATAAGTATTATTGTAACTCTATGTGGATTGTTTTATGGTTATCATAACTATAAAGATGACTATAAAGGTATGAATGGAATGTATTGATCCAAGGAGGCATAGTCAAAGTAGTGGTCTCCCTAAGAGACCGGATGTTAGGCATTTATTTTTGAAGGAGCCCATCTTACTGTTTAGGACCAAAAGGGAAGAGATAAGGGAAGTAGCATTGTGGTTTATTGCTTGAAGTCTGCCTCTTTGTAGTGATAGGCAGATAGCATGCTGTTTAGTTGAGGTATAAGCATGCATACCTGATACTAACCAATGGAGAAGCTTTATGCTCAGTGTATGGATTGTACTTAACTTTTTTTCGGAACTCTGTAAGGCGTGGCATTTGTCCTCTCCCGTGAAGGCGGTAGACAGTTAACTATTTTAACTGATTTTTATTCATATAAATTGTTATTATAGCCTGTGGACCCAATGACAAATTCATCATTTGTGATAATGGGCTATATAAAATAAACTGAATTGAATATATGCCTCTGCTGCTTTGACTTTAACCATTTTATGTTGTCCGTTGCTATACCACGTTAAGGTCAAAGGTCCTTTTAACACATTCACCTGATGGCTACCTCATGTATACTTTGTTCCTCAGGACAATTGGTCGTGCAATTCTCTAGAGATCAATGCTAAATTTTGCAAGATAAGCCCATGAACAGCAGGACATGCTGGATAAGAAACTAAATCTGTAATACACTGAACCAGCTAGCAGTACCAGCAGCTCTGTGAGGCTGTACTGAGGTACAACAGTGAATCAAGCTAAATGTAAACATGTTGTTCTCAGCCAGGGCTAACACGGCCTGGATAGGCCCACTGGCGGAAATCTCCTTCCTCCATGTCCAAATTCCCACAGTATGCAAACAACTCACTGCTGCTTGTTTAAGTATATCATGAACCTAAGAGTGCAAGCACTGAAAACACTCAGTACTATATGAATTACAGTTCACTAATTTCCACAAGTGTTATTTGCATCAGTTGATCAAGTTAATTAACTCACACAAGGAAAGGAAAGACAAGTTTTTTTACTACAGTTTTTACAAGGTCAAATTGAGCAATAAAGGGTTATTTGGCCATGCTAGACAGCCAGCTGAGTTTGAATAAAGACGGCGCGGCTGTGTCTTCATCTTGATCCGCCAACTGTCTGAACAGGCTGCCCGGCCGGAAGCCGTCCTCGCTGCCTGCTACGGAGGATGGAGGTGCCTGCTGGAAGAAAGAGAAGACGTCAGGTTGGCTGTTGGTTTCATTGGTATGTGATGAGAACATACAACTCCATTGTCCCCAGTTTTACTATGGTCAATGACAGAGTCCTGTTCCAGCACTGATATGTAGCATGACAGTCCTGGATCAGGGCTAGGTAGAACATGGCTATGGTGCTCAATGCCAACACTTCAGTATTTCAGATGTCGACTAGTAGTGGATCCAAAAGTTTAAATTATCTAAGCGTACATAAAAAGGCATACACTTAAGCATTGTGTACCCTGTACAGAGATGATATGTGGTTAGCTTAGCATAAAGAACTAGAAAGAGCATTTCCTGCTGAAAATGCGTTGGAATGCTAAAATCTGAAGAATGAAGCTGAAATATATAAAACAATAGCTGAAAATTTGAAGCTGAAATGTTAAAAGAAATAGCTGAAGATTAATGAAAACAGCTGAAAATGGCTTGAACTTGATGATTATATCTGAAAATAGCGAATATATGAAAATAGCTGAATATATATGAAAATAGAATATATGAAAACATACAGAAAAGTCAAACTACCTGCTGAAAAGTGTTGAAGCCCAAAAGCATTTAACTGAAAATCCTTGTTTAAATGTATAATTGGACAAATTGAAAGGAAAACTGCATCATCTAAATAATCCAAGAGATGAATTACAATCCATGAAAGGAGAGAGAGAGACAGACAGACAGACAGAGAGAGAGACAGAAAGACAGACAGAGGAATGAGAATACCTGTGTGTGTGTGACTCTTGGGGCTTTTATTTTGAAAGGGAAGACAGACAGACAGAGGAATGAGAATACCTGTGTGTGACTCTTGGGGCTTTTATTTTGAAAGGGAAGACAGAAAGACAGACAGACGGACAGACAGAGGAATGAGAATACCTGTGTGTGTGACTCTTGGGGCTTTTATTTTGAAAGGGAAGACAGACAGACAGACAGACAGAGGAATGAGAATACCTGTGTGTGTGACTCTTGGAGCTTTTATTTTGAAAGGGAAGACAGAGACAGAGAGACAGACGAATGAGAATACCTGTGTGTGACTCTTGGGGCTTTTATTTTGAAAGGGAAGACAGAGAGACAGACAGAGGAATGAGAATACCTGTGTGTGTGACTCTTGGGGCTTTTATTTTGAAAGGGAAGACAGAAAGACAGACAGAGGAATGAGAGTACCTGTGTGTGACTCTTGGGGCTTTCATTTTGAAAGGGAAGACAGAGAGACAGACAGACAGAGGAATGATAATACCTGTGTGTGACTCTTGGGGCTTTTATTTTGAAAGGGAAGACAGAAAGACAGACAGAGGAATGAGAGTACCTGTGTGTGACTCTTGGGGCTTTCATTTTGAAAGGGAAGACAGAGAGACAGACAGACAGAGGAATGATAATACCTGTGTGTGACTCTTGGGGCTTTTATTTTGAAAGGGAAGACAGAAAGACAGACAGACAGACAGAGGAATGAGAATACCTGTGTGTGACTCTTGGGGCTTTTATTTTGAAAGGGAAGACAGAAAGAGGAATGAGAATACCTGTGTGTGACTCTTGGGGCTTTTATTTTGAAAGGGAAGACAGAAAGACAGACAGCCTGTAGCTGCTCTGTGTGTGTGTTTGTGTGTGTCCTCTTAATGTAGCTAAAACCAGAATAAGTGTGAGACTGCTCTGATTAGCTGCACCTGTGTCATGAGTGACACAGAGTTTTTGCTTTGAAGAATATCTTCATAGACTTCAGTTCATTTATTTTTTTCACAAAAAGCTTAATATCATATAGAACTTCAAAAGTAACCCCCCAATATAATTATATTTCCTGAGACACAAGACTCTTGCGAACCCATAAATGTTGCTTGTGGGTCTGTATGTTACACGATGTGTCTCTAGTCGCGATTTACAAATCAGGTGCCATCATCTGTGAGAAGACGTTGGAGGGAAAGATATAATGGGGCTCTATAGGGCAGAGACTGGACTTGCTCCCTCGTTAAGCGTTCTCCTGACAAGTGTGGGAAACATCGTGGATTCTATCGACACATGTAAGGACCGGCACAAGAATCCCTACGTTTTTATCCATAAATGGTGTAAGAAGAGTAAACGGTGTGGCCGTAATGACAATTTTTTACAAATGTTTTTTGGTTAAGATTCTCAATCCTCTCAGCCCTCTAGCGATGACGTCACAGCTCTAAGCTTCCACTCACACAATCATTGAAAACACTCAAACGGGCTGAAAACACATCAAACTAAAACGGGGACAATAAAATAAGTATAAAAGTTATCAAAAGAAGCTAAATTATAAAGTTATAGCTAACGATTTTATCTACATTTCAAAAGTTAAATGGTGTCTCTAGCTGAAAGCATGCGGACATTGGAAGGTTTTAAAGTTGAAAAAGTTTAAGCGGATTTGAAGTTTTCCTCCATAGGAACCCATTCATTTTTTATTCCATATAAATATTCATTATTTGAAGATATGAAAATATAAAAAATATTTGAAAATATGCAGTAATAGTTGAAGATTCTGTCAACATTTGAAAATTTAAATGGTGTCTTTAGCTGAAAGTATGAAGATGTTATAAGGTTTTAAAAGTTTAACATTTTCTCCATTGTGATCCCATTTTAAAAAAAACTATAAAAAGATTTATAATATGAAGATTTGAAAAGTTGAAAAGTCATAGCGCTTGATTCCCGAAGGAGTTGAATTTTTTAATATTTGAACGGTTTCTAGAGCTGAAAATATGAAGGACTAGATACAGTTCAAAATACGTACGGAAGAAATAGAAGAATAATAAGTTTGATAAAGATTACAAGAACAATAGTTGGACTGCTGAAGCATTCCAACTAATGAAAGTATGAGACAACTGATAATGTTATCATGTGACTGTTGGTAAGACAGCAAGTTACTATTAAAGACCATTTCCCCAAATGACTGTTGTCAGGGTTTTTAATAAGGAAGTTTCAAAAGTGACAATTTTGGACAAATCCCAACTTTAGCTGCAGAGACATCTGCTATTTGTATTTCTGCTGACCTTAACACAAACTTTACTAATTTATGCATTTAAAAACAGGTAAGATTAGCCCCGGGTCTCTGCTGCTTCATGGAACTCTCCAGTCAATAGCCTGATCGTAAGCTACAATATGAGCCCAAGCAGATAGTGAGAAACATCTTAATCTGTCACACTGCAAATGCACCAAAAGTAAATCAAGGCACTACTGAAAATACAACAGACACACAAACTTGCCTGGGTTTCTCGCACTCACAAATGCTGGGAGGGCAGAAGTGCAACAGAAACATTTTTCCCAGGGTGGAACAAAACAAGCAACAGAGAAATGAAGACACACTGTGGTGGTCAGCATATGAAACAACACCACTGAGACTCAGAGCAGCTTCAGATATCTGATCGCAGCTTCAGATATCTGATCGCAGCTCTGTTACTCACCAACTGGAGAGCAACATCAGAACTCCGGGTGGCTGATTTGGACTTGCGCACATTGGACATGCTGAGAGGCAGCAACCCGAACCTGCAGAGGGCAGAACATTGAAAAACTATTATTAAAATACAGATATAAATAACTATGAATCGCCACCTTAACGTGGTGGAGGAGTTTGAGTGGCTCAGTGATCCTGGGAGCTATGTTGTCCGGGGCATCAGCCCCTGTTAGGGTCTCCCAAGGCAAACAGGTCTTGGGGGAGAGCCCAGACTAAGAGCGGTTCAAAAAAACCCTGATGAATAGCAGCCCACGGTCTGAAGCTACCTTGCCCGGACAAGGGAAACCGGGGCACCCTCCCGGAGCCAGACCCAGGAGGGGAGCTCGTCGGCGAGCGTCTTGTGGCTGGGCTTTCGCCCATGGGGCCCGGTCGGGCTCAGCCCGAAAAAACAGCATGGAGCAGCAGACACCCTGTGGACCCACCCGCAGGGAGAATTATCGGGGTCGGGTGCTATGTAGACCGGGCGGCGGGCCAGGCGGGAGACCTGGGCGGGCCGATCGCCGGCGGCATAGACTAGCTCTAGGGACGTGGAACGTCACCTCACTAGCGGGGAAAGAGCCGGAGCGGGTGCAGGAGGTGGAGCGGTACCAGCTAGATATAGTTGGGCTCACCTCCACGCACAGCATGGGCTCTGGAACCAAGCTCCTGGAGAAGGGTTGGACTTTTTTCTGGAGTTTCCCAGGGTGAGAGGCGCCAGGCAAGAGTGGGGATACTCACGAGCCCCCGGCTGAGCGCCGCTGTGTTGGAGTTTTCCCCGGGGAACGAGAGGGTCGCCTCCCTGCGCCTACGGGTTGCAGGGAGTAAGGCTCTGACTGTTGTTTGTGCTTATGCACCGAACAGCATTTCGGAGTATCCGGCCTTCTTGGAATCGGTGGGAGGGGTCCTGGAAAGGGCACCGCCTGCCGACTCCATAGTTCTCCTGGGAGACTTCAACGCTCATGTGGGCAATGACAGAGAAACCTGGCGGGGCGTGATTGGGAGGAACGGCTTGCCCGATCTGAACCCGAATGGTGTTTTGTTGTTGGACTTCTGTGCTAGCCACAGTTTGTCCATAATGAACACCATGTTCGAACATAAGGTGGCTCATAAGTGTACCTGGTACCAGAACACCTTAGGCCGGAGATCAATGATCGACTTTGTAATCGTATCATCTGATCTGCGGCCGTATGTCTTGGACACTCGGGTGAAGAGAGGACCTTGTTCAAAGCTTCTATTGTGGACGCGGCTGCTCGGGGCTGTGTCCGGAAGGTCATCGGTGCCTGTCGTGGCGGCAACCCGAGAACCCGGTGGTGGACACCGGGGGTGAGGGAAGCCGTCAAACTGAAGAAGGAGGCCTTTCGGGCCTGGCTGGCCCAGGGGTCTCCTGAAGCAGCTGACGAGTACAGGCGGGCCAGAAGGGCTGCAGCTGCGATGGTCGCGGAGGCTAAAACTCGGGCATGGGAGGAGTTCGGGGAGGCCATGGAGAAGGACTTTCGGTTGGCCTCAAGGAAGTTCTGGCAAACCATCCGACGGCTCAGGAAGGGAAAGCAGGGTCTACCCCAGGCTGTTCTCAGCAGAGGGGGGGGGGGGGGGGAAAACTGCTGACCCGGACTGGGGACATCGTCGGGCGGTGGAAAGAGCACTTTGAGGAACTCCTAAACCCGGCCAACATGTCCCCCGGAGAGGGGCCAGCGCCGGAAGACTTTGGGGTGGATTCACCCATATCCCTGGCAGAGGTCGCTAAGGTAGTCAAAAAGCTCCTTGGTGGCAAGGCGCCAGGGGTGGATGAGATCCGCCCTGAGATGCTGAAAGCGCTGGACATTGTTGGGCTGTCTTGGTTGACACGCCTTTTCAGTGTCGCATGGGGGTCGGGAACAGTGCCCATGGACTGGCAGACCGGGGTGGTGGTTCCCATCTTCAAGAAGGGGGACCGGAGAGTGTGCTCGAACTATCGTGGTATCACACTGCTCAGCCTCCCGGTAAAAGCTTATGCCAGGGTGCTGGAGAGGAGGCTCCAACCGCTTGTCGAACCTCGGATTCAAGACGAACAGTGCGGATTCCGTCCCGGTCGTGGAACAGTGGACCAGCTCTTTACCCTCGCAAGATTACTGGAGGGGACCTAGGAGTTTGCCCAACCAGTTTACATGTGCTTTGTAGACCTGGAGAAGGCTTTCGACCAGGTCCCTCGGGGGGTTTTGTGGGGGGTGCTGCGGGAGTATGGGGTGCCGGACCCGTTGGCACGGGCCATCCGGTCTCTGTACACCTGCAGTAGGAGCTGTGTTCGTATCCTTGGTAGTAAGTCAGACACGTTCCCGGTGGGTGTTGGCCTCCGCCAGGGCTGCCCTTTATCACCGGTCCTGTTCGTGACCTTCATGGACAGGATATCTAGGCGCAGCCAGGGGGTGGAGAGGATCCAGTTCGGGAGTCTCGGGATTGCCTCTCTGCTCTTCGCGGATGATGTGGTCTTGTTTGCCTCCTCGGACCGTGACCTCCAGCATTCACTGGGGCGTTTTGCAGCCGAGTGCGAAGCGGCAGGGATGAGAGTTAGCACCTCCAAATCTGAGGCCATGGTGCTCTGCCGGAAACCGGCGGATTGCTCCCTCCAGGTGGGCCAAACTGCCTACCCCAAGCGAAGGAGTTCAAGTATCTCGGGGTCTTGTTCACGAGTGAGGGTAAGGTGGAGCGGGAGATCGACAGGCGGATCGGTGCGGCTGCAGCAGTAAAACAGGCGCTGTACCGGTCCGTCTTGGTGAAGAGGGAGCTGAGCCGGAAGGCAAAGCTCTCCATTTACTGGTCGGTCTACGTTCCAACTCTCACCTATGGTCACGAACTCTGGGTCGTGACCGAAAGTACGAGATCTCGGATACAAGCGGCCGAAATGAGCTTCCTCCGTAGGGTGGCCGGGCTTAGCCTTAGAGATAGGGTAAGGAGCTCGGACATCAGGGGGGAGCTTGGTGTCGAGTCGCTGCTCCTTCGTGTCGAAAGGAGTCAGCTGAGGTGGTTCGGGCATCTAGTCAGGATGCCTCCTGGACGCCTCCCATTAGAGGTTTTCCAGGCACGTCCAACTGGTAGGAGGTCCCGGGGGAAGACCGAGGACACGCTGGAGGGATTATATCTCCCGGCTAGCCTTGGAACGCCTCGGGATCCCCCAGAATGAGCTGGAAAGTGTTGCGGGTGAGAGGGAAGCCTGGGTCGGCCTGCTGAACCTGCTGCCACCGCGACCCGACCCCGGATAAGCGGCTGATAATGGATGGATGGATGGATGGAGATATAAATAACCAATAGACAGAGGGGAGAACATTGCCCTCTTCCTGGTTAACACCAGTGAGACTAGTTATTAGTCATTGTGACGAAGCTGAAAACAGAGTTGGTTTTCTGACTAACTGAAAGCTTGACAGTACACATGACATGCATGCTTTCCACACATTTATATATAGTACATAAATTGTCATATCTGTTAGTGTTTCCCTCATTAAGCCATGGAACTGTATCAGTACTGGCCGAGGCCTTTATGATGGTACACTAGATCAGCTGTAAAAATAACTCCTGCTAAATCAGATTGCTGTCTGGTTAATGTGCTCCGTGTATGAAATATATTACTCAGGGACATCACAAGAGTAACAAAGTGGTCGCTCTTCTCTGGTCAAATGATCCATCTGTGTCACGCCAGTTTCAGTGAAAGATAAAGTAGGGTGTCATCGCTTCAATGTGCATAACACATGTTACATCTGCTGCTGCTCATCTGGCGTTCTGGTTGCAGCGACAGGTTGGGAACATTGTTCTACGGAGCACCTCGGCTTCACTGACCGGATCTGGCTGCTGGCCAGTGGCAGGATGTTGTAAGGCTCCCGGGAGTTCACACTGCTGCTCCGCAAGGTAAACTGCTTCTCTGAGCCAGTCAGCAGCCCCAGCAGCACCTGAGACACAACGACACATGCACCTTTGAACATTGGTAGGAAGCAGAGCAGCCCCATTTATGACGTTTGCTGTTACATCGAGACAATGTGGACAATCAGGTCGTTGGACCTCTCTGGGCTGTCTCCGGAGTCAAAGCCGGTTCTATATATTATCAAGCTACAACTACACTGCATTTTTCTGTGTTGTTGGGGCTAAAAGTACCGATGTCCGCTGGGACAGGCGGTTAAGGTTGGTGTTGAGCGGAGGTGTGAACACGTCCAGGTCAAACGGGTCGATGTAGCCCTCCAGCCAATCACAGACCTCGTGGAATCTGGAAAACACAACACAATGTTTACAGCTTTCAGAGCCTTTTCTTACTGCCATCAGGACTTTACATTTAAGAGAAATTAAACTACTAAATATTGTAAGACAGCTAGGAAAAATATTAAATAAAAAGTTGAGAAATATTTTTCTCAAGCTATTGATTTACATGGATACATTATCACTTTAAAAATGCTCATGTTTACTAAAAGTTTGTTCAGGTTTGTTTTATTGACGCAATAGCTCGTCAATGCTTTTGCTGTCCAACTACCTTGGGTTCTTACAAGTGAGATCCCAGATTTCCCTGGAATTCAAGCCAAAATCATATCCACCTTCTCGAGAGAACTACCTCAGATTATTTGCATGTGTGCACTTGTTTGGAAACAGACTGAAGACTCCTTAAGTCCTGAAATACAATTCAAACTTCAATTATACTACCGTGCAACTGTCGAGTTAAATACATGTATCCATCATTCGGTTCGTGCACTACGGTTTTGAAGCAAACCCCCAAGAAGAGCACCGGGCTTTGGCATAGGTGGTGGAATGGTGGAATTACAACTTCTGGGTCAGTCACGTGATGCCATTGGGCCCAACAAGACTTTTTCCTATAGACTTAAAGTGGGTTGGAGACATTTGTCACTCAGATGATAACAATTATGATCATTTTTGAGTGTATGAACTTAGCTGAATCCAGAGTTCTTTTCCTTCCATAAAGCCTAGTGGGCAGGCTTTATGAGCTCCATAATGTGGAAGATTACTGGAAAATCTGGTTAAAATACAACCGAATGCTGAAGACGACATTTCTGGGCAATTTTACAATTAACTTTTGATGAAGTGAAAGCACACAACACAACTCGCCGTGGTAGCGACCTGTCAACCATATGGTAGGTAACCATAAGGAGATGGTAGGAGACATTTTACCATTGAACATCGGACTTCATAAACATCATGTATACGTTTACTAAACGGGGAAATAGATTTGTATTTGGGAAACGCCTTTCTAGTCTGATGGCAGGGACTACCATGCAAGGTGCCACCTGCCCAAACAGGCAGTTTGATTTGATCCAATTGGAAGAAAACCAGCGCTACCACCAAGCCACAGCTGTCTTCAGAAAAACAGTTACAACATTTTTTTTTAAAAGAATGTTTTAAACTGGAAAGAGCATTTCCTGCTGAAAATGCGTTGGAATGCTAAAATCTGAAGAATGAAGCTGAAATATATAAAACAATAGCTGAAAACAGCTGAAAATGGCTACAAATTATTTGAAGCTGAAATGTTAAAAGAAATAGCTGAAGATTGCTGAAAACAGCTGAAAATGGCTTAAACTTGCTGAACATAGCTGAAAAGAGAAAAGTCAAACTACCTGCTGAAAAGTGTTGAAGCCCAAAAGCATTCAACTGTATTGCTGAAAATCCTTGTTTAAATGTATAATTGGAAAAAGTCAAAGGAAAACTGCATCATCTAAATAATCCAAGAGATGAATTACAATCCAAGAAAGGAGAGAGTGAGGGGTATAAAAAGAGAGACAGACAAGAGAGAGAGGGAGGGAGGACAGAGAGAGAGAAAGAAAGAGGGGAGAGTGGGGGAGACAGACAGAGAGAGAATGAGAGAGTTGTTAGAGGCAGAGAGAGGGAGGTGTGTGTCTGTCAAACTGCACTAATGAGAACACCTGTGTGTGTGTGTGAGACTCGTGGAGCTTTTATTTTGAAAGGGAAGACAGAAAGACAGACAGCCTGTAGCTGCTCTGTGTGTGTTTGTGTGTGTGTCCTCTAAATGTACCTAAAACAAGAATGAGTGTGAGACTGCTCTGATTAGGTGCACCTGTTCATGAGTGACTGAGTTTTTGCTGTGAAGAATATCTCCCATAGCCTCCAATTCATTTTTTTTTTCTCGGAAAAAGCTTAATATCATATAGAACTTCAAAAGCAACACCCCAAAATAATTATATTTCCTGAGACACAAGACTCTTGCAAACCCATAAATGTCGCTTGTGGGTCTGTATGTTAGACGAAGTGTCTCTAGTCGCGATTTACAAATCAGGTGCGATCGTCTGTGAGAAGACGTTTGAGGGAAATATATAATGGGGCTCTATGGGGCAGAGAGCGGGACTTGCTCCCTCGTTGAGGGTTCTCCTGACAAATGTGGGAAACATCATGGATTCCATCGACACATGTGAGGACCGGCACAAGAATCCCTACGTTTTGATCCATAAATGGTGTAAAAAGACTAAACGGTGTGGCCGTAGTGACGATTTACAAATGTTTTTTCGCACAATCCTGAATTCTCTCTCCACTGTGGCGATGACATCACAGCTCTAAGTTTACACACACACACACACACACACACACACACTGAGAACTCTCAAACGAGCAGAAAAACACATACAACTAAAATGGGGACAGTTAAATAAGTATAAAAGCTATCAAAAAAAGCTAAATTATGAAGATATAGCGAAAGATTTGATCAACATTTTAAAAGTTAAATGGTGTCTCTAGCTGAAGGTATGCGGACATTGGAAGGTTTTAAAGTTGAAACAGTTTAAGCGGATTTGTTAGAGTTTTCCTCCATAGGAACCCATTCATTTTTTATTCCATAAAAATATTAATTTGAAGATATGAAAATATCCAGTAATAGCTGAAGGTTCTGTCAACATTTTAAAATTTAAATGGTGTCTTTAGCTGAAAGTATGAAGATGTTATAAGGTTTTAAAAGTTTAAGATTTTCTCCATTGTGATCCCATTTTTTAAAAAAACTATAAAAAGATTTATAATATGAAGATTTGAAAAGTTGAAGTCTTAGTGCTTGATTCCCGAAGGAGTTGAATTTTTTAATATTTGAACGGTTTCTATAGTTGAACATATGAAGGAGGAGATACAGTTCAAAATACGTACGGAAGAAATAGAATAATAAGTTTAGGAAAGAATACAAGAACAATAGTTGGACTGCTGAAGCATTCCAACTAATGATTTGGGATGGAGGATGTTACCTGGGGTCTTGGTGGGATCGGGAGCTCTTTCCTTCCTCCACTCTGCTGCCCAGTGTGGTGTTGAGGTAACGAAGGTCAAACAACAGCTGTAAGGCTCTGTTCTGAGTCATGGGAAATACACCCTCCTGGATGGAGAACAGAAACAAACAGAGCAGAGAGACTCAATGAATAAGAACGTGCACTTTCCTTCACAATCATCTTTATATCAGGAGCCCTTAAAATCGAACCCTATTGGAAGACACATATCTTCTTCAAAAATGTACACAACAGTATGGTTCTCCGACCACCTGAAAGCTAAACAACAAGGTTATCCACTATTTCGCACCCTTTTTTCCTTTAGTATATGTTACTGGGTAGACACGTTTCCATCTCCTGGACATTTCATGTTGAGCCCAGTATGGATTGAGCAGCAGACTTAAGTAGGAATCTGAAAACTTCTGCGAGAAACTTTTTTCTGCCGATTTTGGCGGTTCCACACGAAATCAGATGAAATCATGCAGTTTCACCAGAAACTCCTTCAGCGGGGCCTCCAGCTAAGACCAGCCCACCGTGGACAGATCCAGATCCGGCTTCTCTGTGGCTTTCGACCTGCAGTCGGAGATCCTACGGGAGAAGAAGAGCTCAGCTCCCAGCAGCAGCAGCAGCATCTCCTCCTCCTCCTCCAGGAGCAGAGCTTCTCCTCTCTGGATACCAGCACCACGGTGCTGGAGACCCAGAACATATTACAGGACTCGCTGGAGGGAAGGGTGGCGCGGGAGAACCAGAACCATGACTTAGGCAGACAGACTGTCAGACCCTGCTACACTAAAATAAGAGGCTTTCTAAAAGGGAATCTGGTGCTTGGAAACACTACCACACTTTTACACCACAGGGACCGCAAAAATAAACACCAAATGAAAGTTCCTTGTTGTAACTTTTACTAAATAACTTAAAGTGTGTCCTCATTTATCCTTTTGACAATGTATCTACAACAGAAATATAACATGTATGAGGTCAACAAACTCCAGGATGACTAAATAAACCAATAAGTGTAACTGTTATTTCTGACATTTAGCTTAGGAAGATTATGTGATAAGATCATAAGATTGTGATATATACGATCACAAACGTGCTTACCCCTATCCTAAGCCTTTCAGAGGTTATAACATCTGAAGACCACATCATCTCACTACCACAAACAGCCATCTAAAAGGTGACGAGACAAAAGTTACATCTGTGTCCCTGGTACTTTTCCCCTTACAATACAAACTTCCCTCTTTCAAATGTGTGTGTGTGTGTGTGTGTGTGTGTTACCTTGCCAAGGGACTGCTGTGTGAGGCTGTGGTAGTGGTGCAGGACCTGAGCCAGACAGGTCTGCAGCAGTTCCTGCAGGGTGGGTCGGGGCAGAGCGTGGCCCCCCACCCTGTTCACATCCACACACAGCTGGAATAGCAGCGACTGCACGAACCACGACGGCTGTGGAGGAGACAAGATTTACATCACGCCACTGAATAGAATCGGAAATCATTGCGCTTCCCAAGGTCACGCTGGCTGACCTGGACTGGAAGACGGATTTTGGATGTGACACTGCTCCCAGACTCTGCTTCTTCTTGGATCTCCAGGTCCTCCCAGTTTGTTGCTGTTGTGAGGATGGCACCGGCAGACTCAGCATGCAGCGCTGTGGCGAACTTATCCAGCAGAACCTGCAAGAACACCACACACACACACACACGTCACTCTTCTTTGCTCTGGTTTGGTCACCGACTCCTCTAAACATCTGACACTTAACAGCATTGTGTTCTGTCAACCCCAAACTGTGAGCTAAATACTCTACAAGCCTGTGTAGAGATGAGGGAACTACAGAGTTCAGAACTGTCTGTGGGTTTATAAACAGGAAACACCTTTCACACATTTGATACAATGTTAATAGATTTATGTTGATTAGTGCAGCTGTAATTTTTTACTCAATTACCAAAGTCCCATTTTTACGATGGCATTACGGTCACATGATGACACCTGAGACATGAAGTGAGAGCTCCAGAAGTGGGTTGCCAAAATGTAATATGGTCATTTAAGCAGATGGGGTAATAACCCCTGTCTCTGTTTGAAGATGGTATCTGGTGATGGGTGACAAAGACGCCATGATTCTTGGCTGTAAGATACAGTTACTTCAAAAAGCTTGTAAATAATTCATTTGTAACTGTTCCAAACAGTTTACCTACAGTTTACGACCCCCTGCTATCTTAGTCTCAGCCAACAGTCCTCAACACAAACAGAATTTGAAAGATACTCAACAAATAAAGCTTCACTTAAATACATCTACATGTCTGACAGTGTCTGACTTTGGAGAGGGCGGAGCTCCAGATGCGGTACGCCTCCATGCTGCAAACAAGGAGCTCCTCCTTCAGACCTGCCCACTTGGCCTGGATGGGGCGGACCTCCGTGGTTGTCCTGGCTTTGCCCAACTTCTTGCCCTGTCTGGGGGTTCCTGTTGTCTCAGAACCCCTCTGTTTTCCCAGGATGCAATGCTTCAGGTTGGGGCAGAGTTCACCCATGGACTGGCACAGCCTGGCCATGAAAAGGACTGAACTAAGGCAGGCGGGGCTGGGTTCAGGTGAGGCCAGTTCAGAGCGGATGGAAGACAGGATGTGGCGGACACAGGCGACGCAGCCTCCACGTAAAGCGTCCTCCACTGCTGGAGAGTCCGTGAAGCGGTTAAAAGAGGATGCTGATGAGCTCTCACTGGGATCAGAGAAGGTGACTGAGCTGGAGTCAGACCCTTCAGACCCTACACACACACACACACACACACACACACACACACACACACACACACACACACACACACACACACACACACACACACACACACACACACACACACACACACACACACACACACACACACACACACACACACACACACACACACACACACACACACACACACACACACACACACACACACACACACACACACACACACACACACACACACACACACACACACACACACACACACACACACACACACACACACACACACACTTAATCACTTAATCACTTAATCACTTAATCACTTAATCACTTAATCACTTAAAACCCTCATGGTGGTACTAGAGGAACACGAGTTGAGCTTAATCAGGAGACTACAGATATGTGACTAAACATCATGGCCAGTGGCAGCACTCACCAATATGCAGAGATTCCAAAATAAAAAGGGGAGTTATCATATTAGCTATGCTGCACCATCACATTTTATACACCCCTGCTTTGCATAACAGGCCAGGTGGGCATGCGCTAGCATGTTATTGCTATTTTACCAGTTCGCTCGCCTGCTACAATTAGCTCTCAACCAGCTCTGCAAATAGTCACAACTTCATCAAGCCTTCAGCACCACGTATATCAGGAGAAGGAATACATTAATTTAGTTATGCCACTTTGTGGTCTGACCGGCTTCTAACAAATTGGTGGAATTCTATTATTTTGAGCGGCAATAATCATTTCACCCCACTTTGGGGCTCTGTACCTCTTTTTCAGATCAGATATGTTTGTCTCTTCAATGCCAGGAAATGATGACCTCATCCTCAGGCTAAATGACTTACAGTTGTTGACTCAGAACTTGACCACCTCATGGAGAACAGATTGGGACTGACAACCCAATCCCTGTCCTAAGGAAGATATCTGTCTTAATGATACACTGGCCTAAACAGACTTCCACACAGTGGCTATGTTTGAACTGCCATCACCTGTGTCTTGGGAGGGAAGGTAGTACTGCAGGTCATCCAGCCTGGCCTTTAGCTTAGCATCCAGAGAGGAGCAGAAGTTTTGAACGCAGGGCGTCAGGGCCTGGGTTTTCATGGCCAGGCTACTCCGCTGGTGCTGCTGCCCCCGCTGGGTCACGCTGACCCAGCCTGCATTGTTCAGCAGGTCCCCCGGAGACTCCGACCACAGGAAGGATGCCAGATCTACCTCGTACTGGGCCCCACGCCCAGAGCCATGGTTGGTAGCTGAAGAAGTATGGATGGTCTGGCCCTCAAGATCCCTCACAGCCGAGGTGAGGAGCTGTACGGAGCTCGTTGAGATAGCTTCAGTTTCTTCTTTGGTGATGGCCTTGGGGAATGGGAGGATGGAATCATTAGAATGTTGTGAGGTCCTGGGACAGGGATGTCATATGTGTACAGATTGTAAAGCCCTCTGAGGCAAATTCGTAATTTGTGATATTGGGCTATATAAAATAAACTGAATTGAATTACCATAAGTCAATTTTAATGCATCAGCTGGTAGATCTGTCACTAATGTAAGATTCAACAAGACACACAATTTCAAGAAATCGTGAATCCATAGAGATGCTGAAAACCACTAACAGCTTTAACAATTGTGCAGCTAGGAAAGCACTAACCTGCAGGCGCTGAAGGAAGAGTTGCTGCAGGAAGTCATCCCAGACAGGCAGGGGGCGCTCCAGCAGCCGCTGACACACAGTGCTCCAGTGCTGACTGATGGACTCGGTGGACAGGAGGTCCCATACAGAGTCTCTAATGGCTGCCAAGCCCTTCAGGCTCTTCACATAGACCAGAAGGCTGCTAACGCCACGGCAGATGTCCTCCTTACAGCTGAGAGTCGAGGAAACAGTCAAAAGTGATTGATTAGATAGCAATAGATAATCAATTATAGTTTGATTGATTAAAGGCTGAAGTCATGTTTTATCATTTTGAAATATATACAAGAACTTATCCGTGGTGATTTTAATATCCATATTTGTTGCCCCTTCTCAAGCTTTTACTGCACCAAACAAGTTGTTGACAGCAGTCAACCTTCTGCTTGCACCAGACACAGGCCTGTATTATATTTGAGTTCTGCTTGATCTCAGCTCAGCCTTTGACACAGTGGATCTCAAGCAGCATGTTGGCAGCGGTGAAGTGGCTCTGGATTGGTTCACCTTAAATGTGCCATACAGGTCCTTCACTGTAATGCTTGGAAATGCCTCGTCCTCTTGTACTATTCTGTGAGGGTCCCCCGAATTTCTATCTTTCTATCTAGTTTCTAAAAATACTCAACAGTGCTTTCATGCACAAACATGAAATAAAAAAAGTCTTGTGAGAAGTAGTTTTAAAAAGCCTCAAAAGATGTAACTTATGGCTCACCCTCTGAATCTATGACAACCAACGCTGCACTACAAGTGTCTTGAAGAGCAGCTTTTATCCACAAACTCTAAATAAATTAAACAATTCAAGTATACAACATTAACTTTTCTTCTGATTACCGTATTGGTAAATACTGAAAAACATTAAGCAGCACTCACTTCAACCTTAGTGTACCACTGACATAGACCTGAGTCTGGAGGAGTTCATAACGGGAGAACTGGGGATGTTTTTTTGTATGTGATTAACGCGTCATTTCCGCCGGGCGCGTGAATGACGTGATGCAAAAAATGCAGGTTCAGTGTCTTGTTCAAGGATAATTCAACATGCAACTATGGGACGACCACATGAGCTACAGCCGACCCCCTAAAAAATGACCTTCAAAATGAAAGCACAGGATTTTTTTTCTTACATCTTTTTAAGAAAAGGTGATCATATGTCTTTCAAGCCGTCGCAGGCCACATAAAATGACGTGGCGGGCCGGGTTCGGCCTGCGGGCCTTGTGTTTGACATCTGTGCTATAGAGGGTGGTGAAAACACATCACCAGGCCCAGATGCAGTTACTACATTCCTGCACAATCTGTGCACTCTGGAGTTTATACATGTTACTACTGCTCGTTATAGTAAAATTCATAGTATTCATTAGAATGATTTCATGTTATATTCTTATATTTACTGCTGCAGCACTATTTCATGCCTACCTTTTAAACCTTGAAAACCCTTCAAGCAGTCTCTGCGGTTGTGTATTATAATAATGAGATGTGCATGTCAAACTTTGTAAAACAAAAAGGAAACAAAACCAATGTGAAGGAAGATGAGCAGTGTCCTGATTGGTTGGAGCTTACGTATCGATCCACTGCTTCAGGGTGTTCCGGAGCTGCTCTCTCTGGATTGGCTGAGCCAGGGTGCGAAGGGCAGGCTGGAACTCAGTGATGGAGGGAGGCAGGTATTTGAACCAGCTGCCTGTACTCGTCTCTTCCTGCAACACCCTCCTGTCTTTAGCTGAGAAGAGAGATGGCATCACATTTTCTTTATCATGGATATTTGTGCTTCATTTCCATTGACGGATCCTGAGTCTGACTTTGGACTTTCTTACTCCACGCGTAATGCTTTTAAGCTATACTGTATCTAAACCCTTTGTTCTCAATCAAAACAGAACATACACATTTCATATACATAACGAGAAGAGCTTAGTCTTTCTACTGACAGACTAAAGATAAATATCCACACATCTGTTTGGAAATCACTAATTTTTAAAAAGCAACTGACAATGAGATTTGAGAGTTGCCTAACTTATTCTGAAGTAATCCAGTAAAGCTAACTTGTTACATGACATCATGTAGTGCCTATGCCCAAAGCCTGTAGAGAAGTGCAAAGCGAGCTTAAACAGCCTAGGGTTTAAAATAGCTCTCAGGTGGGAAATCACTCAAAGTGTCCTGCTTACCTGCATATGTGGTGGAGGTGACATTCTCCAGTGTAGAAAAGAGCATGCCACAGCTCAGAGCTCCCTCCCCCGTCCTGGGGCCTCCCTCTGGTGGCAGGTAGAAGACGGCATAGGCCTGGAACAGAGTGGTGACCAGCAGCTCCACCAGGCTGCACACCTGGGCCTTGATCCCTGCACCTGGACAAAATACACATTTATATGAACAGGCACACACTTCTGACAGGTCACTTTTGCTTTACTTATACATCTTTACAAAATAGTCATTCTGCACACAACATTTCCTGCTCTGTTTCACAGTAAAAGCAGTTAAGCTATACTTGCTTCATGTCTTGTGAATGTGTTATGGCACACTCAGATATTAAAATGCATATATGTTGGCAGCTGTTACAAATGGTAGCATACCATGCTGTGGTTGGTTGAGCAGCTGATGGATAGAGGCCTTCCGAGCCAGCAAGAAGTCAGCCAGGGCCTGGCGTGGTGAGCTGTCCTCCAGCAGCATGGTGGACACCAGGGCCTCAGCGATGGCCTGGTCCGACACGGCACGGCCCCGCAACAAAGACCTGCTGTCCAGGAGAATGGTGGACCTGCAGAGAACAGACTAGTTACTGACCTATGACCAGGTGGTCACTAACTCGTGCATATGGATCCACCACTAATTCTTCCAAATCTGAGGCCTGAGATTTTCCCCATTAGATTTCGAACTAAAACATCCAGTACCTGAAGTGTCCCGTGGTGGCTACCTGCCGGACCAAAATGGGGAAGCGGGCCAGGACGGGGCTGTAAAGGCCCCCTGTAGCAGCCTCCAGCTGCAGCAGACTGTGCAGATGGCAACAAAGAAGGTAGAGCTGGGTGGCCTGGAGGTATTGGGATGCCTCCATGGCGCTCCAGATGCGCTCTGGGATCTCCAAGAGGAGCTTGATCTGGGAGGCCATGGTGTAGAACTTCTCCTGCCACTGCCTCTGGCCCTACGACAGGATGACACACACACTATATTAGACAGTGTGTATAAATTAATTTTGAGAGACAAAAAGCAATGGTTAAAGGATAATACGTACAAACACCAGACAATGTAGCGCACCCACCAGACATTGTAGAGCGCCAGTAATATGATGCATTAGATGTGCGAGGTCGCATTGTCAAGAAACATCTTAAACTTCCATTAAATCCTTTATAGAGACATGTCGACACATTTCATCAAAAATATTATGATCCCTATGTGTCAGCAATAATACACACATAAAGATGGGTTGGGTTGGTCAGCAACAGTTTAGCATTTCTACTCTAGCTCCTGTGAGAGGAGAGGACATGTCGAAGAGGAAGGGTTTAGAGACCTTACCATGCCGACTTGTCAGCACGTTTCATTCTGTCGTATTGAGTGTTCGTTCGTTCATAAAATAGTTGGGGGGCATGTATGCATTCAACTTATATGATAATGAATGGCCACATTTTGAGATGCAGTTGTACCGCTACATCACCTCCTGCCTGCCGCTGCTGGCGCTGGCTCTGCCTTGTTTCAGCTGGTGGCAGTACTGGTGCATGTCCTGGATGGACTGTACCACGCTCTCCGAGCACTGCCTCATCTCTCCGATGGTGTCGGCGGCATCGATCAGGTCCCGGTAGCGCTCGCCCACCATCTGCCTCAGCTCCTCCTTCTTCTGCTCGATCTCCCCGCGGACTTTACGCTCGACATGGCGGATCTCTGCGGTGTTGTAGCGCTCGAAGAGAACTGCCGGGTCCTTTATCTCCGAGACCCGGAGAGACAGTGCAGGATCTTCGGCCATCGCACCTCCAAAACAACTTCAGCTGCTCCAGGAAGTGTTTCCCGGAAAACTGGGGGAAGTACCTTTCCTGCCTCCACGTAGGCAAAACAATGTGACGAAGACTTATTGGTCAATTAAGCTGTCCGTCAGGGAACATTTCCGTTTGGGGTAGGGTCACTGAGCCAATCAAATCGTTACAATGTGAATCGTGATAATAGGCTCATTCGTTAGAGCTGCGCCTCGCCTGGAATCCAGACGAGAGCAGGCGGCCGCTGCAGGGGGCGTTGCCAAAAAAATGCGATCAAGTCGGACAGTTTTCAGCTGCCTTCAAAGAACACACAGGAAGTCAGTGTTCAGGAAGTCACCAAAGCAGTTGGAACTAGTTTAGTACTAGTTTACAGACCTAATTTGGATAACTATGGCGGAAGAAATAGCGTTTGCATTCTTGATCGCCGATGAAATTGAGGCAGAAGAGATTCCTCTACTTATGTCGTAGTACTAACAAGAGTAGTAGTTTTCAGCAGCTGACGTTTTATTAGTGGTTGTAGTAGAAGTATCAGTGGTTCCAAGAAGTAGCAGCACTAGTATCAAAAAGATTAATCATACATTAATAGTTGAAGATCCTGTCAACATTTAAAAGTTGAAATGTGTTGAAATATGTCTGGAGATGAAGTTCACTTCACAGAATTCCAACAAATATATTTAACAGAACTAATCATCTTAACGGGCATATTAAATAAGGTTTGGGATATCTAAAATGTAATCTCACAAACGGACCAAATGCATTTTCAATCTGTTGAGGTCACACCAATGGGATTTTCCAAAATAAAATAAATCTACTTTTCACAGTGGTCTAAATGTTGATATCTTTTTATTTATTTAACTGTTATTTTTGGAATTGAGGACAAAAGATTGGCCATATTGTAGTTGTTGGATGTCATATTTATTTACACAGAAATTTATATAAATACATATATGTGAAGATAGTTGTCATTATTTATTTACAGATGCTAAACCTTATACATTATTATTATTATTATTATTATTATTATTATTATTATTAACACCCACATATTTGCACTACATGAGACAAATAGCGAACAATCTAATGTTAAAATAAGGATTTTCTACAACACGTGGTGTTTGCTGTCAGATCTAAGAGACAATCAGCCCTCTGATGTGGCGACAGCCAGGCGTTTCTCATCATGCACTGGGCCACGCAGTCGATGGAGAGCTCCTGCGGTGCCTGGCTCTAAAACCGACAGCGGCATCGCTTTCGTGAGAGTATCGTTGACCAAGTGTGCATGACGTCAGAGCAAGTCGGGAGCAAGTCGGACATAAATCTAACCGGCATGCATTGCGCGCCGATCGCCGCCGATCGAATCTGCGCAGAACTGGCTCATCTCGAACGAGCCTAATAACTATATTGCGCAAGAAATTTGTATTGAGGTTATTGAGGTACATTATATATATGCCAATATTACCAGCAGCAAGATGTGTTATTGAGGTTATTGAGGTACATTATATATACACTAATATTACCAGCAGTAAGATGTATTATTGAGGTTATTTAGGCACATTATTTATATGCCAATATTACCAGCGGTAAGATGTGTCATTGAGGTTATTGAGGTGCATTATATATACGCCAACATTATCAGTGGTAATATGTGTTATTGAGGTACACTATATATACGCCAATATTATCAGAGTTAAAACACATTTGATGCATACGACAGAAATGATTAATATAATGAGAGTATAATAGGTTTGATGAAAAAGTTACAACTGCCAATAATAACAGCAACACTAGGTAGATCATTGTAAATGAGAATTCGTTTTCAATTGATTTTACCTGGTTAAATAAAGGTCTAATAATAATAATAATAGTAGAATAATAATGATAATAGCAGTAGGTGGCGTGTAGGACCAGGGTCCAGATAAAACCACGATCCATGGAAACCTGTGAGGAGAGAAAGCACAAAGACTCCGTGAAAGAAGTAGAGTTAGTGATGTTCATTGAAGGGACATGAATTCATACAGAAGGGGAGAGAGAACAGGTGAGAGGAGCTCAGTGTATCCTAAGATGTTCCCCAGCAATCTTGGCCTATCACAGCATATCTAGGGGCTAACACAGTTATTTCATTTTTATAATATGGGTAGATGAAATCAAGCATTCTGATTCTGGTTGAGAGTCACAGGGTGTACTGTATTGTGCCAGAATTTACTGTACACCTGTTTACATTTATCTGAGCGTTTCATATCAGTGCATACTCAAAATAACAGGTAGAATTTGCGCGACTGTTAGTTGTCATTTCAAGCAATCACTACCTGCGGAGCACCTTGGTGCAAACTCCCTCTAATGCTGGTTGGAAGCAAGATAATAATGTCAGTGAGTGGACATGAACCCCAAAGCTCCCTTCCAACTCTCTCTAATGCTGGTTGGAAGCAAGATAAATAATGTCACCTTCCAACTCTCTCTAATGCTGGTTGGAAGCAAGATAAATAATGTCAGTGAGTGGACATGAACCCCAAAGCTCCCTTCAAACTCTCTAATGCTGGTTGGAAGCAAGATAAATCATGTCAGTGAGTAGACATGAACCCCAAAGCTCCCTTCAAACTCTCTCTAATGCTGGTTGAAAGCAAGATAAATCATGTCAGTGAGTGGACATCAATCCCAAAGCTCCCTTCAAACTCTCTAATGTTGGTTGGAAGTGTGACAGGTTGGAAAACATGCACTCTTGAGCAGGTTAGAGAGTAGGGAGATGTCATGCTCTGTTGTGCTTGATTGTGATTGTTCATAAATTACATGATAAGTGTTTAGAAGATGAAGGTGTTGACTATGGTGTTCTTACATTATTTATTTCGTTTATTATTGTGCAAGTTAAAATAATAGAGTAAAGAGATGAGTGATCTACTAAGCAGTCTGGATCTTGAGTCTGAGATCGATTGCTTTAGTCTCCGCCCACATACCTCTGGGAAAGTCGCGATCTTTTCCTGACAAAAGTAAAGCCTTGTTGAGGAAGACACCAAATCACTCTCGTTATTATTTATCCCCCCTTTTAGGTATGTTGTTGGTTATGAATGAAGTTAACATGTCAGTATGGATGTAAGATGTTTCCTGAGAATATTGTTGGTCTGTTTTGGTTACTTAAGAGTTGAGTTTTACCGTGAATATTGAAGTGTGTGTGTTTGTATTGCAATGTACGTGAGTTCCCGCCTGTTGACTGAAATTGTAGTGATGGCGAGGTGAAGCTTCGTGAAGCATTGAAGCTTTCCATCCAATTGGTTCACTCATGGGCCGAAGCTTCATGATGCTTCATTTGCTCTACTGCGCCATCAAGTGGACAATACATGTAAAATAGGCAGAGTGATTTGACACATTTTTAATTAGTGAGTCATAGAGATGACTGATGAAAGTATTATCTAAATAGTGTTGACTTTCAGGTTATTTATGTTGGATATGAGCTGCTCTACACAATTCACTTACATTTAATTAATTTTCATTATTTTGTTAATTATGTATACAAATAAATGGTCTTAAAAATTGTCCTAAACTTAAATTCATACTTGCCCATTTTTGAGCCCAGTTATTTTTTCAGAGAGACATGTTTTAAAAGTGATTGTACATAGATTCTGTTTACTGAGTTTCATCAACTGTCAGTAAGACAACTGAAGTAATAGAAAAGGACGTTAGTGATCAACTTGTTATCAGTCCACTCACACAAGGAAAATTACCAGTAAATAATGCTAATATTGAAAATATCCATAAACCCCTCAGTGATGAAGATCACATGTTTTTTTTATTACTGTATTCAATTCAATTCAATTCAGTTTATTTTGTATAGCCCAATATCACAAATTACAAATTAGCCTCAGAGGGCTTACAATCTGTACACATACGACATCCCTGTCCCAGGACCTCACATCGGATCAGGAAAAACTCCCCAAAAATAACCTTTCACAGGGAAAAAAGGGAAGAAACCTTCAGGAGAGCAACAGAGGAGGATCCCTCTCCCCGGATGGACAGATGCAATAGATGTCATGTGTACATCTCTCTCTCTGTATGTATTCATGTCCCATTAATGCACATTACTAATTTTACTTTCCCCCCGTAGTCTTTGTGCTTTCTCTCTTCACAGGTTTACATGGATCGTGATTATATCTGGACCCTGGTCCTATACACGACGCTTAGTGCTATTATCACTATAATTGCTAGTTGCATTGCAATTAGTGTTGCCAATACCATTACTTTTAATATCATTATTATTATACTATATCCACTGTTGCCGTTATTTCTTTCATCATGCTCAGCACGTTTTCGGAACTAGCAACCCGTAGCTCGGTGCTATCAGAAAAAGCCAGATAGCAAAAAGCAAGACGATTTAACACAGATTCTATACATCTTTACAAAATCCTTCTGTACCAAAGCATTATCGAGATAAGAGCCAAAGAACACAGCAACATGAATCGCATTAGCGCTTTACAGTCAGCAAATGCTGCTTACCTTTGTTGATTAGAAGAATAAAAACGAACGTAATATACAAGTGAAACATATGGTTTGGAACATGAGAAAATTCAAATTGCACAGATGGTGCCCATTTGACCTAAATTCTCTGTACTAAAACCTCTCTAACTTTGTTCTGCTTCACTTTTTCAGAGTCAAACTTTGCACAGACTGTTCACATAGTGTGCTATGATCTGGGTGGGGTTTAGACCTTTGCACTGCGTCCTTTCAAGAGATAATCATCCTGAAAGTGCTTTTTTTTCCCTAGGCAAACCTGAAACTTCTATTTTCGCTGTGTTTCATCTTTATTTACTCTTAAGCAATATACTAATATTTACACATCTGAACAAAAGCTCACATGGGTTGCCTTTATTATAACACCAACATTATTCAAATAGCCTTTGTGGTACCTTCCGCAAGTTTGACCTGTCCATCTTTCTCTTTACTCCCTTTCAGTTACTTTCAGCTACAGTTCCTACTTACTTTGCAGAGAAACATTTTACACGTTACTTTTCTGAAACATGAAGCATTTTTAAAGAGTGAACAAAGTTACCCAATCATACATAACGTTGAGAATATCTTTCACCTGCACATCATGCTACATTTAAATACAGCTTACATGTTGATGAATCGGTATTAATAATCTGATCATATAAATTATGATATAGAACTTTAAAATGAGCAAATCTGTATGATAAGTACCTATTTTACAGTTATTGTACTGAGAGTACTTCTCAACCTGAGTTTCTTTACTTTATTCAACAATTCTTTGAGGTGAACAAGTTGACAATTCACAGAGCAGAGGAAATATGTTTCAGTAAAGTTTAGAGAGATAACTTATGAGTGTGTAACTTGTACTCTGAGTGAAAACACATATTTACATTTGGCTAATAAGCTGTTTGAGTACTTACATTATTGTTCAATGATGGTTGAGTTCGTTAGCTAGCTTTGTTGAAGTGCCTTTCTTCCAGGAGAAATTTAGTTGCATTAGGAGACCCCCAACAGAGGGTGAAGGACCGGAGAGTGGTGGTGACTGGGTTCAGGAGGTGTGGCCTCTACCCTTCGGACCCATTGGCCATTGACTGGCTGATGGGGTCATGCCCACCGGGCTGCAGCGTGGGACCTCCTTACCAACTCTGCCAACCCCATCGCCATTTTCCTGGGCTGTGGCTGATGTTGCCCTCCCCTACCATCATGCCCCTGTCCCCCATCCCCAGAAACAACCTCCACTTGCCCCTCCTCCTCCCAATCCTTACATCACCCATCCCATGATAACCTCAGGCCGGTAACAGTGGACCTGGCCCACCATAGCACACGATTCCCGATCAGATTCCCGCACATTTTGACGTATGTGCGTGCAACAGTGATACGCGACAAACTTTTGTACGGAAGATGGAGAATAAGTAAAGTAATAATATTAAGCCTGCAGGAGATTAATCAGTGTGCTGAAGAAGAAGAAGAAGAAGATGAAGAAGAAGAAGATGTCAGGATCTGTAGTGTTGTGTCGTGTTTCCTGTTTTATTTTGAAGTCCTTGTCTCTCGTGTCCTCTGTTTCTCTGCACTTCCTGTCCCTGTGATTGTCTGCCCTGTCCCTGATTGTTTCCTCCTGTGTCCAATCACCTGCACCAGCCCTCTGTATTTAAGTCCTGTTCATGTCATTCCCCTTTGTTGGTTCGTCTTGTCTAGATCATTGAAGATCATGTGTGTGAGCCTGTTTTGTTTGTTTTTGAATCCTGTTAAATCCTGTTGAGCAATAAAGTTGCCTTTTCGAGTGTTGACGGCGTTTGGGTCCAGTTACCTGCAGCTGCACATAACAGAAGAATCTTGTTATCATAATCATAAATGTCCACACCGTTGCCGATGTAGCATCGATAACATAATACCTTGTGTGTGAGATGTTTGTTCCACATAAAGTTCTTAAAAATGTAATCTTCCTTTTCTGTCATTGAATGATTCCCAATATGGAGATTCTTCTAATCTTATTTTCAGATGTGCACACATTCTTCTGCACATCCATCCATCCATTTTCAATACCGCTTATCCTCATTAGGGTCGCGGGAGCCTATCCCAGCTGACATAGGGCGAAGGCAGGGGACACCCTGGACAGGCCGCCAGTCCATCGAGGGCACATACAACCAATTTAGAGATCAATTAACCTGCAGCATGTCTTTGGACTGTGGGAGGAAGCCGGAGAGCCCGGAGAGAACCCACGCTGCCAAGGGGAGAACATGCAAACTCCACACAGAAGGACCGCTCCGACCGGGAATCGAACCCGCGGCCCTCTTGCTGTGAGGCGACAGTGCTAGCCACTACACCACAGTGAAGCTTAAACATCACTGTAGGAACATATCACAGTTTTGTGTGGAATAGGATTCTTGATAAAATAAGTGGTTGCTGTATTACCTTTAATGGTCACGTCATATCTTGCGGTTGTGACTCCTGTTCTCATTTTAGACTGCCACGTGCCAACCACAGTCACACTTTACAATAGTGCATTGCTCTACTTTGATTTATGTATGTATTGCTTCAAATGCAAATACAAGACAGTTACTGATTTGAATAAGTGATTGTGTAGTTTGTGACAACATAAATCAATAAATAGCATGTAATATAATGTAGAGTATGACTAAGGTATGGAAGCCTATTAGAAAATATGGTCGAGTGAGATGAAATATCAGAATAGTGACTAATTAAGTCAAAAGTATGAGATTCATTTTTATTTATTTACGTTTGACATATTTTGACTTATCTAATAATTTTGACTTTATTACATAATTATATAATTATGAAATTCAGATGATGTGTCATTAAATCTAAAAGCATGACTTACTAAGAGTATTTGTATTTGTATCATAACTAACTTCTCATTTATTGATGGTGTTTCCTTCACACCCAGTGAAGGAAGTGGACTGCATCACCTTCAGATACCATGAGGAGGAAACACTGCTGGACGGGGCGGGCTGCGCGCACCAACACGAGGTGCGGCAGCGGACCAGCAGGTGAGTCCGCTAGACCACCGGACCCGGAAGGAAATAAACGAGCGACTCGACTTCGCGTTCAGGTAAGAAACCGGCTGTTCGAAATAACACCTAAATAACTCAACACTTTTAGATTCATTGTACATGTAAATGTTGTTCTTTTGTGTCAACGTTCATCTTTAAAAGAGAATGAAGTACTAAACTATAACCAAGTGTAATGGGTAGTGAGAGTGCCTGGTTACCAGTGAACGCAACATGCAGGGCAGCGGTGTCAAAAGAGAGTTCATAATTGTACTGTAGCTGCAGTTTATCAGCAATATTTGACCTACAACACGACAAACAACACAAATGCAGTACGTGGCAATACATAACAACACTCTAATCTGTTTCTAAATCAATACATATCCTGTTCTACGAGCTGATGTGAACGTTGGGCTACTTAAATAATGCTCAGCATGTATCTAATATGCAGGTGTATTCAACCCTATTTCAATGAGCCCATGGCAACCAGCCAGCTGCTTTGTATGCTGATCTCTGTTCTGAAGGTTCCAATCCACTCTCAACTCTCAGTACCTATTCCCAAATGATTTTATATTTAATTAATTTGTTTGTTACACTGCATAGCTACTGTCTTTTCCATGTTAAAGTAATGACGCATGTCTTTTGAAGTGACATCAGTAGAGCGATGGAGCACAGAGACCTGCAGCAGGAGCTGGAGGATCAGTTCAGCCATGTGGTTTCCAGACTGCAGTTCTTCCAGTCTGACTGGGACATCGCCTCTTTTGCAGTCTTCTTCATCTTCATCGGTGAGTGAAGGTGAAAGAAACCGATGTAAGATGTTCTAATGACTTCTAGAAAACAGCATCAGAGTCCATATTCATATTATTTTTTTTACTGAAGGCAAATGCAAAATATAAAATGAGCAGAAAGCCATGCAAAGTGTACATTTGAACCCTAGATCATCTCCTTGCCACCTGTTCAAGATGTAACCAGACATGCTTTACAGACAATTAGTTATATAAGATATTAATGAAGTATTCAATATATATTAATCAAACAGTAAAGACCAATGTCTCAATTGTAGAACTCTTGGAGTTAGTTATCATCACTGGAACATTTGAAGGTATTTGAACTACATCCAGTGGGAAACGGCAACATCAGGCCGGACAGATGTTTTTAAAACTCATGTTCAAAATGTAATCAAAAGGTAACAAGGTTCAATTTTGCATTCTTATATGATCATGTTCAAATCAATCTAAAGTGAAACTGTCATGGAAATGTCTCCTATGCATTCTCTGAAGAGAGACTCCATGACGCTCCAGATGACAAGCTTCAGTGCCTTCCACAATGATCCAGGACAGAAGGAGAAGATGTTGTTTGTATACTGTGTGCTGCTAGAGTACAAAACACTCTTCTCTGCTCTTCCTTTGCACATCTGGCTCAGTTGACTGTGCTGTGAGTCCAGCTGCAGGGCTGGAGTTAAACATACAGAAGACAAACGTGCTTTATTCAGCAGAAACCACAACAACCTTACCAGCTCCAGCATTCCTTCTTTTTGCATCAAGTTGTATGCTCAGGATGACATCAGCTATATATGCATTTGCATTTGCAGCTTGTACAATACAGCATGCTGCATGTCTGCCATAGACACTTATTAGCTGTTGGAACCAATTAAATGGACCAAAGTGGTCTGTGTTCCATGAAAGTGGGTTTCACTGCAGATTGAGATTGATGTGAGCTGTCTGCTCACTGTGTGTTCTCAGGTATGATTCTGCTGCTGGTCATCCTGGTCCTCATCCGCTGCTGCTGCTGCTCCTGCTGTGACGACGAGAAGGTACACACACACACACACACACACACTAACTAGAGTGAACTATTGAGTTTGAGATTGTTTAATAGGGAGTTGGGAATGAGGGTGTGATTTCAGACAAAGAAGCAACAGTATTTTAGACATTTAGACTCAGATGAGCTGTGGAGTTTACCCTGGACATCCAGACGTATCTCAACGTATCCTTCTCATTCCCAGTGTGTAGAGGATACAGGACGTATTCCTGGCATTCTATAACCGAGAGATGCTGCCACGTAGTGAAACAACGTGATTCAGGACTGCGTACTCTGGTAATGACATAGCTTTGTGCTTCCTCAACAGCCTCGCAGACGGAAGGTTGGCATAGAGAACATGGCTCTGGAGCCCTGACTGTTGAGCTGCACTCCAGTGTCGTGAAGGTTGATGACGCAGGAAGCACAGCCTTTAGTTTGACTTTAATTGTACTGGTCACCAGTCAGCTGATTTAGTCCACTTACACAGAGAATGAATCATTGTTCACGAGTCCTTTGCTCCCCAGTTATGGAAATCTAACACACGTGATCCTTTTTACTGCCAGTGCTGTGTGTTGCTAGGATACCACAGAGGAGCTGGAAACTCTCCGTAGATGTGAATTTCACTTCCTCCTATATTGTTTGTAGAAGGTTTTACTTAGTAATAAACATATTAAAGTATATTAAAAGCTTTATTTGATGTATTCTTTATCATTCCACGTTCATGTATGCTCCTTCAGTAAAACATACAGAAACATCACTCTTCTGTTCACTCCTCGTCAAGTGAGATGTCAGAGCACTGTCACGACCTCTCACTCTCCCTCTGCATCACACTATAATTATAATAATAAAGATACTATTTGGGTCACTGGAGCAATTATTCTGCACAATGAGGACTTACTTATTAGCTTTAAACCTCTGCATGTTCTTTAATATGGGAGAAAACATATTTCTCTTCGGACACAGAAACAGTCTCATGACATCTTTACATGTAGCTTCACTGCAGCAACAGTCAACAGAGACGGCCTATTGTTGAGAATATGTTTATTGCACAGATATCAGATACATAATTTCCACATGTATATGAGAGGCAGCTTTTCAAAATAGATTAACACTTACTGGAATAAAGTCATTTTTGTTCATGATAGAAGTGTTTGATTGACAGGGAATCAACAACATATGTGCAAAACGTGTCAAATAAATATGAAAATAGAGCAGACAAACATGACTTCAGTAGACGTGACCAGTAGCTTATCATTTAGTCACATCCATGCAGTAAAAACAGGGAATGTGAGTTCAGTTATTTCCACCAAATGGAGCAGTAAACAATAACAAAATAGAGCAGCAGCCCAGCTCCAACATCCACACTCATGCCCCTGAAGGCCATGTCAGAGTTCCCAACTTGGAAGTAGCGTTCACATCAACATCTAAGTTGGAAACTCTCCAATACATCCAATGTGGGCCAGTGTGTAAGATTTCTGTGAATATATTAGCAGAAGTAGAATATAATCTACATAACTATGTTTTCATTGTGAATAATCATCTGAAACTAAGAATTGCAGTGTTTCTACTAGCTTAGAATGAGTCCTTCATATCTACATAGGTAGCAGGTCCTCTTCAGTGTCCACCATGCTTCTACGGTAACCTTCAACGGACAAAACAATCACTGACTCTAGAGAGACTTTTATGTTGACTAAAGGCCACCGAAGTCTCCTACACATTAGGAAAGGAAGGAGTGAGCAGACTTGTTGAGTTGTTCAGTTGAATGCAATCTGCAACGTCAATCACAGCCACTCCTACACACTGTCCCTTTAAATAACAGATGTGCCTTAAAACCAAACATGAAAACACTGTATTTCAATGTCATTAAAACCCACATTTAATGTGTATGGTGTTTTACTGTGAATTCAAAGAATTAGTATTTTCTAACATGACTGTGTAGTAATACAACCATCTAGACTCGTAACCGCCGGAATCTCTCTACCCATGCCACATGATGAGAAGATGGCGTAAGATGGACCCTCACATACTTTAAAGGACTTCACCTGTGTGAAGTGTTGCAGGAGAACTCCAGAGCTAGTCCACATCAAAGTGTGTCTGAAAGACCAGCCATTGGAATTGGTCCACAAACACTGTAGGGTCTGAGAATGAAGGGACACCATCTGTCACCAACAGGTTTGTGTTCAAAGATCACAGTGGGACATGTTTTCCTAATACGATGCATCCTTAGTCTTTTCCTCCCCTTCATGAAACCGTTTGCCCTCTCTTTGCAACACTGTGGCATGCCGGTGGGTGAACCAGCTGCTAGCTGCTAACGGTGCCAACAACAACGGCAACATTGGCAAGCCGGAGGGTGGACGCAACGCTTCTGGTCAGCTGTAACCGTCGTAAGAGAGCAGTGCACAGCGCTCACGTGCACTAACAACATGTGGCTGGCCGGCTATGTGAACAAAGAGAGAAGAAGATGTGATAACACACACAAGAGGTTTCATTATCTGCTCAGGTAGGCATTACTCTTCTAGATCTTGACAGATAGTTGTTGATGAAATGTTAATGTTCTGAACGTTGTACAAAAGAAGTGAGTAGTGTCCTCTAGGGGACCATGGCCACATCCAGTGTTGGACAGCTTCATGAGTACAACTGGATGAACTGGAAATGCAGATTACAAAATAACTCTTACAGCTGGGGAATTTACAGAAAACAGATTACCTTAGTGGTCAAATCCTGATCTTTAGTTCCTAATATAGGTCCAAAAACACACATCCCATACTGCAACTCAACATCTTTTGTTGAACCTTCCTTCCTAGTAAATGCCCACTTCTATCAAATGCTGCACTTCCCGTTTCTAACAGACATTTGATTTGATGCGAGTGGGCTCCAAACCCAAGCCTATGTGGTTTAGTCCAGACACCAGGTCCCCTCTTGGTGAGACTGTCTAGGGACGATCTAAACAAAGCTGTTCACATTGTGACCAGACCAGGAACAGGAGAGCTTTGCATTCTGGAATCAGTTATAACAGTAGGCTGGAGAATAAATGGAAGTCTTTTGGGCAGGTAAGAGCTTGGGCCTTCCTCCAATGTTTACTTTCCAACATATCTAACCAGCGAGCAGTAAGAGGGTTCTCGCGTGACTTGGCAAACTTGACCTTGACACGTAAAGTTAGAAGAGTGCTCTTTATATTTTAAGGGACCACAAAAGAGGAAGAAACATTGAACATTGAAACTAATGAGATGGAACTCATCAGAAAAATAACTGACCACTGTGCCCTCTTTGTGCGGTTTAGTCCTCCAGCCCCGAGTGCACCACACAACAGAGATAACCATATACATTCACAGTAAGTACTGAGTTACTGCAATGCAACAAATCAAATCATTCAAAAATAAATTCTTAGCACAAATCATCAACAATCACATTAAATCATGGTGGAGGTCAAGTCAGTGCTGTGAGATGCAACAGCACACACATAAATGTCCGTCCGCTGGCAAACACATCTGGGAATATATTCATATCTGTTGGGGTTGCATTGGCTCCTTCAGCTAATCATGCAAAACTTGACACTGAATGACGGGATGATAAATACATGTGTAAAACAAATTAAAACCTTCCCAGGATGTCCCTTACACTTGCGTAGTTAGTTTGCGTCTGCCGGTCTCTGGAGCAGGGACAGGAAGTGGATCAGAAAGGCCTGTAGTTCCAGAAACTGGAGAAGACTGATACCTGCATGGATTGGAGGACATATGCGCTTAGCTCTTTATTCAGAGTTAAATATCTAGCAATCAACTGGTCACAATCAATTCAGGCAACAGTAGCCTTCATATAGTCACTGTATCAGCAGCCATTTCTATTCTTTATCAATTAGCAGACACCTGGACACCCGCAGGTAGATAACCACCGTGATTGACAGCAGCAGTGAGGCTGAGTTAATTGCTTCTTTTTGGCCTTTTTAGAAGCTGAACAAGTTGAAATAACATCATCTTATAAAGTCACTTTAGAAGTCATAAAGCACCATTCATCATGTATTTAGAGTCATATTTGTGTGGACGTCTAATATTCACCCAATCAGAAAAATATTTGGCCAGGAATCTTTGGGTGTATAACAATCTGATTTCATTTTGATTTTTGGTATCACAATGGACATTTATCTATTGAAGGAAGGCATTATTTTCACTCCAGTGCACAAACGGGAGAGTCTCAAACCAATCACTCGTATTTGTCGTCCACTGAATTGCAATACAAAAGAACTGGCAGTCGAGTTAACTGGTGTGACTGAACACAAAACAGATACTTTTGAATTAAAAGAAAGCGCTTTAATAATGAAATGTAATACAGTCTTCTGTCTGGTGATAATTAGATTAGTTGAATTTACTGACGCCCACTAAATGTCTACATTATTCTGTGTTGTGGAGTTGATGAAACCATCTATGCTGCTCCTCTGGTCTCAGGGAAACATGTTCACATGCAGGTCTTTTAAAATGAATCAAACTCTAGTTATTTCCTTCACCTGATCAGAGTTGGACACAGGTTTTAAAAGTGAGCCAACAGCACAGTTTGAGGTAACTGACAAGTTAATGATTTGATCTGAGCTGCTGCTGGCAACGCTAGTCATGTTGAAAGGTACACACGAGAAGCCAAATTCACAAAGAATGGATATTGGCTGATTGATTCTGCATCACTAGGAACGGCTATCACTGTGAGGTTTTGCAGCAGAATGCAATTTGCCCTTTTTTTGGCAATTGATTGCAATTATCAATGTTGCCTTTGCCCCAAGAACACACACACGATCGTACAGAGGCATTCCTCAAAACATCAGGCACGGAATTCAAAGAGACCGAGAGAACCTCCTTATGATTGTGCTTCATCAAGACGCTAAAGCTTCCACTGTATCCGTGCTGAGCTTTGTGAATGAATTTCTGCAATGAGGCTCATCTACATAGAAGAAGCACATTTACACAAAATGTCTGCATTTAGCTCATTACCATAAATAGCACCGGAGCACTGAGGCATTTGCGAAAAAGCCGCTCTATCCTTTTGTGTATACGAAAATATTGATTACATTCAATTTATTTTGTATAGCCCACAAATCACAAATTTGCCTCAGAAGGTTTTACAATCTTTACACATACGTCATCCTATAAGTGCAGCAGCTTTAAGACGTTGTGTCACTTTGTGAGAACGTCTTGAAGGACAGACATATACCTTGTCCTTGAGCTGCTGACAGAGCTGCAGCGAGATGGTGAAGAAAACCAGCGTATCATTGAGCCACGGCACCACACACTCCACCTTGTGAACATGGCTCACCTCGAAGCGGTTGTTGTTGAGTTCGCTGTGGAGGAATGTTCCCAGCAAAGACAGATTAAAAGGGACCTCAGAGATACACATGCTCAATGTGGTACAGCTCCAGAATTTAGGACCGACTATCCCTGGAAAGCCAGGAGAGTATTTCTAAATGTAGGTAATATCAATAATTACATTTTTCTTTCCATTAACACTAATATATATATATATATATATATATATATATATATATATATATATATAGCAATATTTTTATTTATGATTTACTTAAATCTGTTATATACTGTATGTATAGAGCTAAAAGAAGGAAGGAAGGACTTACAACATTGCTCCTGGGTTGTGCAACACTGAGCTTCCAGCTGGCTTGAAATTCTACCACGATGAGACAAAACATGGAAACATCAGTCACATGCTGCAGAGAGGCTTCAGAAAGTGTTGCAAAGCACAAGGTCTGACCTTGGTGGTGTTGGAGGGCAGCACATGAAGCTGGTAGACGGTCAGGCACAGTTTGCTTAAGTTAATGTAGAAGTTCACCATCACATCCCCAGGCATGGGTGGAGTGAACATTTTCTGGAGATGGAAGGAGACGCACAGAAAAGGTCAACAGAGGAATATGGACCCACAGTACGAGACTAAATACCGGGTAAACTGACTCCAAAAAAGTTTGAACAGAGAGCATTGATGGGTTTATTTTCAACAGTTAAATGTCAGTACGATGCACCCATATGTGATGTTTGACCATGTGACAACCTGGCTATTCTAAAATGATCAGTATTCTAGATTCCAGTGGTGGCTGTAGTATTATTTCTGATTCATGTGATCCAAATGTTTTCAACTCAATAACTCATTAACAGAGCGTTAAGTCAAAAAAATCAAAATTCAAAGAAATCCAAGTCTGATTAATAACTTATTTTTATGTTAAATATTAGATAAAAGTGTTAACAGACTAATACGTGCATGCGTAATGTGCTTAATGTGTGTAATGTGTGTAATGTGTCCTCTACCATTAGACCACTGGTGGCAAGCTCAGGCAGCGTCATGGAGGCCGGGGTGGTGAGGCGGTTCCGTGCCCTCGTCAGCTGGAGCATCACAGCATCCATGAGCTACGGCAGTAACAGAAACATGAGGCTAGGATCACCGAAAAAGGGAAAGTTTTGGACTGGCGTGAACAGGGCATGGTTGCCATGAGGACACAGAGGACAGACCTTATTAACCTCAGCCCCAGTCTTGAAGTGGTAGCTCTCATCATGGCTGCCAAGCAGCTGGAGGGCCTGGTTCACATGGTTCCTGGCATCCTGAATCTGAATGATAAACGGAACCAAGAGAAAAGTGAAATCGTCAGGATGAGTATTACTACAATTTCCATGAACAATTTTACATTTAAAGCCAAGATAAGAAAGTATATCCAGACTGTAAAAGCCATCAAAGTTATCAATATAGATGGTGAAATGTTAGCATTGCTACGGAATCCCAGTATTCATGTTAGATGATGTTCAATAATCAGGACCTGCAGTAGGTGTCAGGTTATACTGACATTATTATTCTCTAACCTGACCTTTAAATCCTGACCTCACCTCACAAACAACATGCTTGTTGCTGTTTCTGGACAGAAACCTCAACATAGCAACATTTTGTCTGACGGCTGATGACATAATGAATATGATGGTTTACAAATTATTTAATTAATATTTTTTTTATTATTAAAAAACTGTTTGACAGACAGATTCAAGTTTAGGTACGGGTGCAGAACTCTAACCTCGACCGTCGGAGGTCAATGTCTAACCTCAATCATCTCGCAACTTGTTTCTCGTTAACCTCAGAGAAACCACCCTTGGATTTATAGGATGAGATGAAAATTCAGTCACAACTTCCTTGTTTTATCTAAAAATCGAATGATTCAATTCCATCAGCCTATTTACAACTATGTATAAGACATTTGGCGATACCTCCAAGTGAAGTCAGTAAAATTCTCAACACATGAGTGTTGTGTCTGCTTCGTGGGTATCAACTAACTCTGGCAACACTACTTGGCCTAAATTCAACTGTACACTGAAATACAAATATATACACTAAACTACTAAAAATAACTTATTTTAAAGTAACAGTTGAGCAAAAACAACGCATCGTAGCACAACCCATGTGTATAGTTAATACACATGTGGTTAGGACCACCACTGAGAAAGATGTCTCTTATAAGAGAAACCAGACAATCCTCCTAGCTGGAACCAAACTGTTCTGTTGTTCTTGCAGCATTAATCACTAACATACTGTACCTGCTGCAGTTTCCACAGCTTGTCCTCTCTGAACTGAAAATGCAACACTTGGCTGCTCTTTGCAACCTTCAGGTTTATGTCCTGTTAAGAAAAGCAAACCATTACCAAGGAACAAATTTAGCTTGAAAGCTTGAATCAATGTTTCATTTTCACATTCGGGGAATGTATTGAACTCAATGAGAAGTAGAAAAAGCTCACGGCCTGAGTCAGAGCCTCTCCCTGCAGAGTCAGCACCCCCTTTACTTGATCCATGCTGCAAAATGACATCCCCAGAGGAGCAAGACATTCATTCAGTGTCACAGCACATTTCAAACTATCCAGCCACTTCCTCCACAGGAAGAAGACATTGGACCAGACCTATTTATTTAACTTAAGACACGCTATCCAATGCATTTCATTTCTGTTATGTCCATACTGATTTTACACCATAAAGAGTGACACTTATCATAAAAAGGCTCAGAGCTTTACGTTGAGCTGCCGAGGATGAAGTTTTCCTGTTTCTGCTGACTCTCCAGGCCTGGCGTCGGCGTGGAGAAACGTCTAGATGCCTCCTGTTGATGGTAGAGCAGACGTACTATATGAATCAAATCTCAGTCACAGAGTTGACATTGAAACTGCATCGTTTCAGGTGTCAAATTCGACAGAATGATTGTTTCTGGTCTATAATTTGACTTCTAGTCTATAACAAGTGTAAAACCCACACTGGAAATCCATGATGACTGGGACAGAGTGAATGAAATAGAATTGGTCAACTTTCACGTTTTTACATCAACACATGACATTTACCTTGAGGACATCTTGGAGCTGCTTTAAAACAGAGTGTACTTCTTCTTTCAGCAGCCAGTTGAATTCCTCCTCCTGAGGTCAAAACAAACATTTACATAATAATACAGTGGGACCCCACACTTTAAATTGTAGACGTATTCCTGCACTGATTACTGTGATTACTATCTTATCTTACATCAAACACAACCCTTGCTGTTTTCATATCTCCTACTTGTTGTAAAGGTACAGTTCATGGATTGTTTCCATTCACACTCTGTGAAGCTTGTAAATCTGTAGTTTTCTCATAGTTTGAATTGTTAGTCATGTGCTGCTCATTTGTACCTCACTGTATTCTACATGTATGGATGCACTTATTAGCACCTAGCTAAAACTAATGCAGTACTATACAGCCCTGTATCTTAAGAAATAAACAGAGGTTCAAGTGTTTATTCAAGTTCAAGAGAGGTGTCAATGGAGGTGGACAGAAAATAAATCTAACCCACAATAACCCATTTTGTCTTTCTTTTTTGGGGGTGGGGGGATCTTTAGGGTAAACAGTAGAAGCCAGGTGGAAGTTTACATCATCTGAAAGCTGGGAGCCTGATGAATGTAAGATGGAGCTCAGCAGTGCTGAGTCAAGTTGTTCCAATAATACAAATGAATTCATGAAAACAAATTGTGAAAGTGCAAGTGGGCCAATGACATTATGATGGAAGCATATGATGCCATAACATACAGTATGTCTCACATATTGTTGCAGACACATTACATCACATTACTGGATCTGCAATGCGCTGGACAAAACTATGGACGACGTAAAAGGAACTTTTTTTGGAGGAAAAAACGGCCTCGGTAAACTCAGTTAATGTGAAAAGTAGCACATACTATAGTATTTTACCATTCCATGGTTAGATGGAATTATGCATATTAATATTAATATAATTATGTCTCAAATATTAATTTCACTGAGCACTTTGAGTCTCCATTGGTTAAGGGAAACCTACCTCAACGTCATAAAACACTTGGCATAAAGTATTTACAGCCAATTTACCATAACGTGGTTGACAGATCTTTCAGGGACCACTGGTTGTTGTTCGGTCCTGATTAAAGTCACCAGAGGCTCAGCTGCAGTGTGTTCTGCATGTAGCTTATTGTGTTGTTCTAAGGACACTAGAAGCAAACACAGGCCCTTTAGAACCGGTGCTGTAAAGACGAGCTCCCCGAGTTCAGTGCTGATCGGATCACAACATGCTGCGTTGTGTTACTAATAGTTGACATCACAGACCGACTGTGACAGCGCGAGCCCTGTCCACCTGCACTGGAGCGCGCGGATGCCACGTTCCATCTCAGCAGCTCGAGCAACTCCAGCCTGTGAAACCATCAACTACAAATGTATCAACGTTAAGCGACGGAGGGTCAGCCGTCGGAGTAGCTAGCCCAACCGCGCCGTGTTTCCCTCGCAGTGCACCTTACCAAAACGGCTCTCTCCACTTGACTGGCAGCGGACATCTTGGGCAGCTCGGACAGAGACCTCTGCGGGTTGAGCATGTTGTGAGGACACGGACACAAACACACGAATAACGCCTTAGAAACACGGTCCTCTCCTTGGGACGAAGGTCTCTCACTACCTGCTGGATTAGCTGCGGCTATGTTGCCTTCACGTGCGGTCGGAGATAACAAAATCGTTCACGTGAACGACCCAAATCACCGGCAAAATATAACGGTTAAAATCACCCTTTGGAACAAAATACATGCACAATGTAAGGGACTCTGATATCATAAGCATCACGTAATGTATTTTCAGCTGTGTATGGTTTAGTCATTGATTTCAAGCAATCATCATGCTGCACGTGAACATAATCCTGTTCATGGTGCCTCTGTCATATGAAAAACCATCCCAAAACAACTGCATGATTGCTAACTGATGCGTTTAGTTATCAATACCGACCAAACCAATGCATTTATTTGGGTCTTTACAAGAATCCCATGAATGCAACATTAGAATAGTCACGCGTTCACTATTAAACTGGCCCCACCCACTAGTCCTTATTCGGGAATACAACTTCCGCCCAGCGTCACACAAACAGATGGTATTATGCAGCGTTCAGGTGACATGGAACATGTTGTTACTTTATTCCCACTTAAGCAGTTAAGAGTGTGTCTTCCCTTTCAACACACCCACTGCCTTGCTTCATACAAGTCAACAAGTAAAGCTTCCGTAGTGGTTATTACGGCTTATAACATATTCCATAATGTAAGCACAGCCTTAAATGTCTGCATATTTTGGTCTTTTTTTCTAAACTTTCACTGTGAGGTTTGACAGCAGTGTAGAACATTATAATGTATATTGTGGATATAATACACAATATATGTCCACCATGTTTTAGGTCTTCATATCAAGGGCGTAGGTTTGCATATGGTCCATAGGGACTAGTCACGATCAAAGTTTTGTCCCCACCAATATGTGATTAATTTGAAAAAAGAATTGTGCACAATATATTTGCAAACTCATTCGTATTATTATCTACTCTGTTCGTCGCCCAGAAGAGTGACAAATACATTTCCACGTTTTCCAATGCGCCCTCGAGCCTGCGAGAAAAGATGCTGTCATATAATTGGCTGAAGTGTCAGAGTCAGAAACACCGTGAATCGTAACTTGCAGAAAGAGAGCTGGCCGGAGTCACGGTAAACTACTAAATACGCCAGGAGTTAATAAAGCCTCATATTAGTATTTAAGTTTGGTCTCAGCATTGATATGTTGACCCTGTTGTGCTTTGTAGTTAGGAAAATGACACCAAAAAAGAAAAGAGATATCCGAAGTTTGTTCACCACCCAGAGTGTCGTTGTTAGTTAGCTAGTAGCATCCTTTTGAAATGCATTCAGGTGCAAATGTAGTGCAGGTTGAGGAAGCAGCAGCTGGACCATCAGGGCTTCAGGTGAGGTCTTACTCATGGCATTTTTTTTTAGAATGACCATTTTACCATACATTAGCAATGAAACTGAAGGACGTTTGGGGAATCTGACTTTATGTCAACACTTTTGGATTGTGAATTATGTGATGTTGAATAAATAAAAAAAGGCTGTTCCATAAAACCTGAACCTATTACCTAAATATTCTAAATTGCTTTCAAAATAAATACATATACTACTCAAAAGGTCTACATTTATTCATTAAGACATTATTTTGAAATGCATTCAGGAAACTCAGAAATCAGGTTGAGAAAGCAGCAGCTGGACCATCAGGGCTTCAGATGAGGCCTTACATTGATTCTGTGTTGAGGTGTATTATCATGGCTGACAGTGTAAACATTGTCTACCTGTTTTAAGTAAATTATTATTATGTTAAAACATGCATGTGCAGACTAGGATAAGTTATCTTTGCTCATTGGGTAACAGTCAGTTTGAGTGAAAGTGACCGTCATGAAGTGAGTGTAGCAGTGTCCTGGACATGAGTGAACCATACCATCCTGACCTTAAATTCAGTCCAGCAACTTCAGCACAAGAAGTTACGGTTTCAGGCAAAGTGGTATAGTCAGTATCTGTGGCTGCATTATAGCCCTTATTGAAAAAGGTACTTTGTGTGTCAAAGCATACACCAACAAAAAGACCACATGACCCAGCCTTCTGCTTAAATGGTTTTGGTAATTTAAACAATGCCATTGAAAGCTTTAATCGCCATCAAGGGTTAAAGCACACCATCATGCTGTAACAACAAATGCATTGGAGAAAACGCCAGTGCAATGGCTAAAACACAGCAGGAGGCAAGGCACTGTCTAATTAAAAAGTATGATAGATTTATTTAAAATGTTCTAATTTCTTTTGTCCTTTTTCAACTGGTAAAAGTTGTTTATGTATATTTTGGATATATAATATACTGTTACACTATATTGGCATTTTAGCAGAACTTTTCTTATTAATATTTATTTGGTGCAGAATAGTGTTTTGTATTTAAACTAAGGTTTTATTACTGTAATTATGTTTAAATCAGTTCCAAGTTACACAAATGTTAATATATTTTAATAAAGTTTGCCTGTTCAACACAATATCAAACTATGTTTTCTTTTAGGAGGGCGGGAGGGTCGAGGGGAAGCTGGCAGTGTCCCTACCAATGCTGAGACCAAACCTACGCCCTTGCTTCATATACAAAGGTGGAAAGTCATTGTTCCTGCTTCAACCTCCCTACACTGAGAAAGCCCTAATGCGTTTCATAATGAAAGATACATAAACAAGACTCCACCGGAATCATTTGTCCCACTTCAAGTCCACATTTTAGGGTCATAATGCATCATCATAATGACCTGACAAGGCCTGTCACATTTACAGTAACAGATAAAGATGGAGGTTTACATGTTTCCTTCTGAGAAAAGAAATTATTATGAAATGAAGAAAGACAAGGTGTGTGTGGATATTATTACATTACATATAATTTAGCTGACACTTTTATCCCAAGCGACTTACAATAAGTGCATTCAACTGTGAGTACAAACTCAGAAAAACAAGAATCAAGAAAGCCAAACTACAAAAATACCATAAGTAAGTGCCACTGAAGTGCTAATCGGTTTTTATTCAAGGTATAGTCGGAAAATATGTGTTTTTATATCTCTTCTTCCTCTGAGCCGTAGAGCTCCATTAAAACACTATAGTGACCTTCACTGTCACTGGGCGATGTTCCCTCGTCAACACACAAACTGACGTTTATTCTCTCACTCTCACAGCTTATAATATTCCTAATAAATGCACTATTTGTGTACATATCAGCTACAGCTCTTTTTTTGTATTTGTGAACAAGTTGGTAAATATACATGTATATGTTGCTTTTATAGCTTGCAGATAGATAACACTGGGATTAATCATAACTCATGTTTATTAAACAGCACAAAAGTCTTGATAGCTCCACATGTACACAAGTCATACGCAAAGTTCCACCCTCCTTCCTTTAACATGATCAAAGTCATTATTTAAATGAAATGGTAAGCCAGATTATAGAAACCACATATTAAACCATTTACACTGAACAATCTACAGTATTAAGACACAAAGATGTTAGTCGCTCTGTAGAGTCAAAACCAAAAGTAGTATAAAAGAAACCCTATGCAATCTAGCTATTTACATGTGTCTTCTAAAAACTCTCCTTTACACTAGGGGCACCTCAATGAATAACCTACATCAATCATTTGGCAAACAGAAAATCTTTCAAAATGGGCCGCGGGATTCTTCCCACGAAACAAATGTATTCTGCATTATGAGGAACGTATCAGTATACATTTGGAACTGATCAAAAACAGCCTGAATGGGTTCAGGTGGAAGAACAGAAGGCTGGAGTCTAACTCGTGTCCCAGATGGTGACGGTGATGTGCTTCTTCTAATGACGATATACATTTGCTGTAATATTTGCCTACTTCTGCAAGTACTTCCTCATACCACGAGGGACAGATAATAGCCCCAAAATAATACCCACATCCTTCTTACGCAACAGAGTTGTTGTAAGATTGGTCTTATCTAAAAGGAAATGAACGCAGCATAACACCAAAAACGCACTCTACAAAAATGCTGACAGAAGCCTGGAGCTATGATTTCACACATCCGTTTCTAGATTAAACAGATTAAAGCGGACCTCTTCTATCAGAACTCAAGACAGAAGAATTCAGCAGTTCCACCTCCTCCGATACACAACATTTCTGGTTGAGTATGCACAACCATGCCATGTTTATCTTGCATATGTTGAACATTGTCATTTGCATCTGCATACTTATGTCGGGGGTGAGAGACGATGTAGTAGAGGTCTTCACAGGGCCAAGACCCAAACCTAACATGCATAAAGTCATTTTCAAAAAGACACCCACAGTTATGGACTAAATGATAATTAGGCCTGATCCAGAAAGAACATGCAAAAAAAGAGCATAAGATACTTGCCACTGTTTATGTAATTCACATTTAGATGTTAGACCAGCTGACAGAACTGATCCCCGTCTGACCTGATTAGACTGACTTTTTGGACCCAGTAGAGTTTCAATGATGAACGTCTGAGGCAGATAGCAACATTTAAGGAATTGAAAAGTAAAAAATGTGATTAGAAGACCATCTTTTGTCCAAAATGCATATTTTGTTGTATAACATTCATTTAAATGTGTTTATTGAAGCGTTGCGTTTGATATCCGGACAGTGGGTACAGAATACAAACTAACTTGATGCTCTCTGGAGACACAATTTGAAAATAAGCTCAAACATATAATTCTTAAGTATCCATTAGCACATATACAATGACCGCCGTGATTATAGGTCAGGTTCCAGACTGTTCACAGATTGGGGCTTAAATATGACTTTCAGTTAAAATGGAACTCAAAAAGTGGATATCTAGTTTCTGAGTCATATGAAAAAATAAAGAAAACCAGTGTAAATGAGTACTCCTCCAAATACAAGAACAAAGGGTTTCGAATGTGAACATCTTAAGCCTAGATTAGAATGATCAATTACTGCATTTTAAGGCCTCAACAAATCGGTTGCTCCGTCTTTAACCTATTCAAGAAGAATCAATAACACCAAAGCAAAAGCATAAATTATCTTCTAAAATAAAGAAACAAGCCATGGCCACACTGCACTAAGAATACCTAGAAAGAAACATAAATAAATACTAGAATTGAAGGGGGGCGCGGGGCGTGGTGTACAATATTAAGGCAATGCAGTGGCATGTTCTTGGTGTTTTCTCTCATGAAATTATGGACATTTTAAAAGAAAAACAAAGATCACACTTAATTAAATATACTTGTATATTTGCACATGAACAACAACAAAAATCTGCTCTTCAGTGGCTCTGGACCCCTCCTCCTCGCCCTGCATCACTTGGACCATATTTCAGTTGTCAGAAAGCAGGACCTCATCTGGAGCCCTCTTACAGCATTTATTCCCCAGTACAGGCAGTGCAATGCTCACAGTTGTCTCTAACAAAACAACAACAACCCCATGACGTGTGGGCAGCTAACATGGCTTGCACTGTGGCAAAATAAAAACTGGAATTTAAAATAAAATATAAAAAACTCATTACATGACAAAGGAGAAATAAGAAGGGATTAAAGCCTGCGTGGTCCAGAGAGGATAGGTCTAGTGAATGTAGGCCCTGTAGACTGCAGACATATCGTTGTCTGACTGGTCCAGTGCCTTGGCCCTCTTGTAAACCTGCAACGTCAAAGAAAACAAAGTTATGCTTCCTCTTGTTATTTGAAATGGTAAACAGACTAACACTAACACACACACACACACACGGACAAGCGGAGGCGGAAATCGAACTGTCGATCCTCTGATTGAAGGACGCCTCTGCTCTACCCCTGATTTATTTTATTGTGAGCAATGATTCAGCATTACTGCAGGTGCATGAAAGACATGTTCAATGAGGTAAACAAGGCATTACCTAAACATTGTTCATTACACCCCATCATACTGTTAAAAGCTTTATAAAAAGGACCAATGGGTGCAGTTTCCCCTAGCTAGGCTGATATTGTATCATCATGAAGAATTATATATTCTCATAACTACCAGTTAAAACTTGGCAGAATACATGTATTCTTTAATCTACAAAAGACTGTGGTGAAAAGAGGATATCTTAGCATTGGAATCCTAGCAAGGTAAACCATATAGGATTTCATAAAGGATTTGAAGAAAGAAAAGAAAATAATAAGTTAACATTGCTTTGTTTCATTCACAAACAATACAATTAGAAAGACTGAATTGGAATTATTCTGAAGTGTGTGTATAATATCCATCTATCTTCTCCATAGTTAGATCGTCCTATTGCCACCCTGTGAGATGGCCAATACCCTAGGAGATCGCTTATTATGTTATAAGTATGAATTGTATTATTTAATGGCCTCTAGCCAGTCAGATGGTTTGCTGAGTCCTTAGCCCTGCACAACAGGGCGAAAGGGAGCCGATTGATAAGAAAGACAGCCTGGTGCTGTATCAAGACAACAGGACCAGAAGAATAGAAGACAACATTAAGCTGTTTTCCATTTCAGTCCACACATGTTTGATTCTACTGAAGAATGATCAGCAGGCAAGTCAGTCTAGTGTTCCGTTAGTGGTGGTTTGGGCCATTAAGCTAATACAGACTGAAGCCATGTTAACTCATGGATCCATTGGATTTCTATGGCAGCATGTGGAATGTACCCCATTCATTAGAACCCAATAACCTAATAAGTACCAAAGAGCCAGGCCATATTTGTCACAGCTCACAGTAAAAATAAATAAAGATGACATTTTATTGTTGGAAAAACTCGTCAGTACAAAGAAACAATCCCGAATGTTACCTCATTGGCCGCTGCAGCCATTGGGGTTGGGTGGTTGGCCATGTCACCCATGGAGATGGCTAGCCTCAGGTCCTTCTGAATATGTTTCAAATAGTAGTCTGGCTTAAAGTTGCCCTGTAAAATATCTGGACGAAACCGGAAGAAAGGTTTTTATTCACCTTCAAACATAGAGGACTGAGATTATAGTAAATTATAAATTGACCGACTCAAAACTTTAACATGTAACATTGAGAGTAATGACAAACAAACCGGAGAACAAGGTTCAGTTAAGTCAAGTTAAATCTTCAAACAACTTTGTGTGAACTTACTTTGGCATTTCTGGTCAACAAAGGTGCTTGCCATCTGGCCCTGGCACAGGATGTCCAGGAAGGTCTGCTGTGATTGGCCGGTGGCCTGGGCCAGGGTTAGCCCCTCTGCAATGGTTGCCATGAAGCTACCCTGCACCATGTTGAGGATCAGCATCATCCTCGCTGCATTGCCTGCTTCCCCTGAAAACGCATACATTTAGAGACCCACATAAGCAACAGGCTCCAAACTGACAGTCATCCGCAGGTCCATGCCTAGTTGGAATTGGCATTTTTCTCAGACTGGGTTGCCCCAGAGTAGAAAACTTGCAGTTAAAGTTCAACTAATATATGACGCCATCTGGCAGCTCCAGTATCCCGAAACAGAAACCAGAGGGGACTGCCAAGACACTGGAGATTGTCACCTAAGCCCATTTACAGTTTTACTATCAACCCCCATTGCCTGAAACAGAATCATTTTTAAAATCACAGATTGGTTTTCTTGCAGAGTTAGATAAGCCACTATGTATAGCTTAGCTTAGCACAAAGTCTGGAAACCAGTGGAACCAGCTAGCCTGGCTCTGTCGACTGGAACAAAATCCACCCACCATCACCTTTAAGCGTTAACATCTCATTTGTTTAATCTAGGGTTGTCACGATACCAAAATTACAACTTCGATACGATACCTGCCATAAATATCACGATACCTGATACCACAAATACAATACTGGTATATTTATCTATAATAGTAATAAATAAAACATCTGTATGGTTCCCTTTTTACCAGCTTGTTCCTGCCCAGCTTTTTCAACACTTAACAAATGGCATTAATATTAGCCTACAGCAAGATATTAATGAACACTACATGGTGACATCATAGCATTGATTATACACGGCTATGTAGGCCTTTTGTCCGTATCTGACCAGATGACTACATAGTTCCTTTCCTAAGTATGAGCAATTGTAAAGTTCATATTTTATCTTAATTCATGGAATCATTATTTTTCCTTCACAAAAAAAAGAAAAAAGAAAAGAGATCCACCCTCAGGCTCCACCAGCATGTAGCCATTTTGCATCAATTGTGTTTCATTTAGTACACGTGTGTGAATTGTGACCACATAATCACATAGGCTGGTCGTTAAACTAGGCTAAGGCTACAGTGTTAGGCTGTATGTGGGTGAGCTTAAGGTGTGCATCATGTTTATAATCACATGTGCTTACCTGTCGTTCTTTGAACTCTTTAAAAAGTTTGGGGTGTCTGTCTGAAAGGTGCTTTGCCATGTTTGACGTGTTGCTTCCTAGTCTAAGTGGCTTTGAAACACTGTCCGCAATGTAGCCAAAGTACTTACAGATTTTACTTCTGGCATCTTTTCTTTTTTTTTTTTTACAAGAAACCGATGACAGTCGGCAAAAGCTCTGGCACATGATACCATGTTGTCTCCCCTGCCTGTTCATGTGTAAGCGCTGCGCAGCCCCGCCCCCTGGCAGTCAATGCGCTGGGCACCATGAAAGGAGCGGAGCAGTGAGTGCACTCTGATCGCTCACTATTTTTAATTAAGTATTGATACTAAAAATATGCAAAACCGTATAGTTTTGAACGTACTGGTACGGCGGTACCTTTTTAGTATCGGTACACCGTGCAACACTAGTTTATTCCCTACAAAAAACAAAGTGTCAAAATGATAATTCGCCATTTTACAGAAGTGTGCCGAGCTATCTCTTGGCAGAGACCAGCAACTACGTGGAGGCTCGCCTGGTTGCCTGGCAACAGCACAGAGCCAAGAAATAGCTACGTTCAAGTTCATCTATGATTAAACTATTTTTAAAAAAATAGTGTATCCAACAGTGCACAGTGACCTGAGCTGCATCAGTACACCCTACATACCAAGGAAGAAGGAGGTCTTGCCCATGGCCTGGAAGCAGCTGCTGCAATCCTCGTAGACGGTCCTGTCGCCGGCTGACAGGATGACCAGCATCCCATCGTTGGAGAGCTGCTGGCTACCTGCCACCGGGGACTCCAGGAAACGGCCACCCCGCGATGTGATCACCTGACATTCAAACATGGAATAAAAATGTTATATAGCAATATTTATGCTATCCCAATAATGGTAGCTGCTACTACTGTATATATTTCAGATGGAACAATAATTTAATATAGCAATATTTAAGCTATCCCATAATGGTAGCTGTATGGTAACTGTATATATTCCAGATGGAGACATGCCACAATCACTTTTAAAGCTTAGGATAGTTTCTGATGGCAAGAAGCTTTACAATCGTGCACATTTCAATAGCGCATGATTCTTTACGGTGTACTTAATATTAGGTATGACTTAAACTGTGGCTGTTCTGGTGTGTTGTGTTACTGTTTACCTGTGAGAGTTCGATGATGGTCTCGGGGTCCACAGTGGACATCTCTACATAGCACTTGCCTGGCCTGATTCCCTGCAGCACTCCACTGGGCCCGAACACCAACTAGAGGGCCACAAACACAAGTTGATTTTTTTTTATCCATGAGCTAGTGACTCACCTCCACAGGAAACCATTAACTGTAGCTGGTACTCACATCCCTGGCAGCCTTTGGGCCAGAGACACAGGAGAAAGTGATATCACACGTGGAAGCCACCTCAGCAGGAGTCCGGCCTAACCTGGCCCCTTCCTGGATGAACAGGTCGCACTGGAACACAGCAGGAAGGAGACATTCCTTCAGTTAATGTAATATTGATTGGCGCCACATTTATTGCAGAATTGATCAATACCTCATTTTTATTTTATTGTGAATCTGGTTATTTAAAAAAAAATTATATATATATATATATATATATATATATATATATATATATATATATATATATATATATATATATATATATAGTTTGGAAGTGTTTGAGGGGTAAAAAGAGGTGGCTCAAGGACTGGTAGAACCTGAAGAACCAGATTCACAATAAAATATTTTATGATTAAGACTTTACCATATTGTTATTTGCTTAACAATATGTTTTATTTTATTTATTTCCATTATGCATTCTTGAAATATTTGATCACCAGTCAAACGGACCTTTTCTGCTGTGCGGTTCCACACTGTGACAACGTGACCCATTTTCAACAGGTTGGAAACTATACCGCTACCCATCAGCCCCAGACCCAGGAACCCTATCCTGAAGAGCAAAGTCCAAAAAGAACAAACATGAGCACGCCAACAATGAAATGAAACCGTAGCCGTCTGTGTGATCTGAGCTGAACTCTATTATTAAGGTTAGTCCTTAAATTAATAATGGTCACCCTCAGTGTTGTGCTTGTGATTGTTATTCATGTACATTTTAATATTGGTGTTGCGAGGATGTGTCAATACCTTTTATCTGTGGGTGTGATGCTACCACTGATGGCCGTGCTGTCTGCTGCTTGGATAGATGTTGACCCTGAGTCCTGCAGTCAAAGGCAACACTTTCATACTGCAGGGAACATGAAGCCCTAACTAGCTTTGCTTTGTGTTATCTATGAAACTAAATCTATCTCCAGATATGGTGTTATTGAAAACACTCCATTTCCAAGTCAAACTGTACAAGATCAAAGGAACATTAAAGCAAACACAAAAATTGGAACACGTTGACTGGTTAGTTTAAATATTGACCTCTTCAACGATTTTCAGCCGCTTGCTAATGGGTTCCATTGATGATGCTGGCTGTGAGGAAACAGACAGAGAGTTAAACAATATACTCATTAACTGGGTCTTAAGTCAAACAGACTAGGCACTTACTAAACCATATAGTAAATATGGGATAAAAGAAGAACATTTCAAGCAGAGCAATAACATTGGTTAAAATCAATGCCACTATTGCATTTAGTGTTTGATTGATTGGTGCATCACTAAGCCAAACACTGTAATGTAATGAGATTAGCATTTCAGAAGAACTGGTCTCAATCAAACCCTCTCACAGGCTTACCAAGGCCTTTTTAGTTGAACTGAGAGGAGGGGGGAGGGGGACACGCACACACAAAACTACAGTCTCAGACTGACTATTAGAAGAGATCGGACATGACAAGCTAACGGTTAATGTGAAACCCAACCTCTGATAGGGTGTAGATGTCAGCATACTGAGCGTGCGTCCCCTTACCTTCTCAGACTGGCTGAGGAGGAAGTGATGGAAATGTGGGTCGTCCTTCACAGGCTGTAATAGAAAAAGAGTTCATTGAGACAGCATTCTCTTGGCATATCTAGTGACCTGACAGAAACCATTGAGTCTACACCGTACCATGCTGACACATTGGGGGCCCCATCGTAGTCGTTATACTAGACATTTGGGAGGGATTACATCCATGGCATAAAAATCAGATTTTGCCCTGAAGTGTTAATGATTAAAGACTAAATCAAATTCAGAATGAATTTTACAATTCTCTCTTAAAAGTCTACAACGCAAAACCAGAGAGAACCCTGTCCGTGTTCAGCTGCTGCACAGATCATTCAGGTTAAAAAGCACATTAGCCACACTGTCTGGCTTTAAGAGTACTCACACCAATGCAGAGCAAGAAGACTTTTACACAATTACAGGTGATTTCCCTGCATTTGGTACTTCACAGTTCCACACTGATCACATGCCATTATTCCCCAGCTAGCAAGTGAAAAGGAAGTAGGTAGAAGGAAGGTGATCATATGAAAAGATAGCAGGCCAATCGCAAAGTACAAACATTCTTTTATCTGGAACAGAAGGTGTCAGTATGGAGTCCTCTGATACTAGAAGACTTTTGATTTCAAAAAGCTAGCTTCAGGTACAGTTAGGGCTGCAACAACGAATCGATAAAATCGTTTAAAAAAAATCGATTATTAAAATAGTTGGCAACAAATTGCATTATCGATTCGTTGTGTCGCACGATTATTACGCCACCCAATAAGACGCGGAGATGTTTGAGTATATAATTAAAAAAAAGCCGGTAGAGCAAAGACCATCGGAGAGACCCGTAACGTTGTGCGGGAACTAATGGTTATTTCCCCCGTGGTGGACGGCGGAAATAATAACTGTTTTTACGGAGACAAGCCACACACACACACCCCTTCCTGCCCGCCTGCATGCTGCTGCTCCAGCAGCGCTGGAAGCGGAAGTTATCGAGACAGAGTCTGTGAAATTCCCCGAGCTGTGTGAGCCTACGGGTGATGTTATGAACCCAAACACCAGGGCGATAGATGTTTCAACGTTTATGGGATGTCCACAACAAGTATAAAGCAGAACTAGTGGTTATTTATTCCGTGGTGAACGGCGGGAATAACTGTTTTTACGGAGACAAGCCACGTCCCCCTTTTCCTGCAGTTTATAGACAAGTGAGTCTTATTTATGTACAATTTCTTTTTTCTTTTAAAAATTAGCAGGTGCAGCCTATAGATAGGTGCGCTCTATAGTCCGGAATTTACGGTACCTGTTACCTGTGCATTTTCTGGCACAGTTCTGTTGAATAAAGGGTTGGAAATTAATGCTTTGTTTTTTTGATCCGATTCATCGATTAATCGAACAAATAATCGACAGATTAATCGATTATTAAAATAATCGTTAGTTGCAGCCCTAGGTACAGTGCATCCAGTCAGTCACTATCCGATTCTCTCCATGTCAGTGGAAATGGGTCAATTCTCTATAATACAATGAGTTAGCTGCGCCTCTCTACTGCCTGGCTGAATGTACGGACACACTAACAACATCCAAAAGGTTACACAGCGTCCTCTCTGAAAAAAATCTATTTACTTCTGGACTCAGTATCATACAGCAACATTAGAGTTGATTCACTGAAGCCACAAACTCGTTTGTAAACATGTTTCCACTGACATAGTTCAACAGTTGACTCAAAATGTATATGTGGGTACGCTGTCTCTCTCTCAGTCTGAGTGAGAGAGTAGTCGTACAGGTTTAAGATTCAGAGTGGTCATAACTGGTCCTGAAGAGCAGGGACTCTTTACTACCAGTCAATCGTAGAAAGCAGGAAGCTGAAGAAGTCACACATTTCTGGGTCAGCACACAGAAGACAAACAGGTCAGAAAGTAAAGGTCTGCAGTTGCTGGTGCTTAAAGCCAAGGCTGAAGGTCAGGTAGAAGAACAGCAGGGCAAGGCAGGCTTGGTGGGAAGGAGTTCACCTACACTGCTCTCCCATTTGAATCCTGAGCCAGGTCCAGCTCCCAGCCTCTCAAGAGTGGACGGCTCGGGGTCAGAGTCAGTCAAGTCCTTAAGGAGGAGAGACACAAACATTCACCTTCTAAATAAAACGGTGACTCCGTAGAGGTCCGGGTCTGCAGTAGTTGATGATGATGATATATTTAAAAAATAAATAAATATATATATATATATATATATATATATATATATATATATATATATAAATAAAAGGTTTGAGATGCAGGACTGTATCGTACAATAATGTCCGGTTCAAGGGTGTTGTTAGGCCCGACGCTTAGTGGAGGGCCGGCAAACCCTTGAACCGGACATTATTGACGATAGTCCTGCCTTGAGGACCTTATTGCTTTTATAATACGATTGCCAGCGACATTATAAATAGTAAGTAAGAAGATCTAGCCTCTTAATTTTACTCTCAACGTGTACCGGATTCATGTATTTAAGTTTAAAATATACATGTTTTCCTATATGCATGATGATTCCAAAGTCAGTTAAATATTCTTCGATAATGGAGCAGTTCTATTAGGGAGACTGTGGCTAAGTGGAGAGCAGGGTTGTCTTTCAATCAGAGGATCGGTGGTTGCCTTTACAGTACATTTCATTCATCTGACGCTTTTATCCAAAGTGACTTACAATCATACACCGTAGAACAGATACGGGGAGCAATTCAGGGTTAAGTGTCTTGCTCAAGGACACATTGACTAGGGTCCTCTGATTGAAAGACGGACCTCCACTGACCCACAGTCACCCTGTCGATGTGTCCTTGAGCAAGACACCTAACCCTGAATTGCTCCCCATATCTGTTCTAATGATTGTAAGTCGCTTTGGATAAAAGTGTCAGATAAATGAAATGTAACATAATGCAACGTAAATTCAGCCCAAATGTTTCTCCTGTAGCTGTGCCTACGGTGTGTGAATGTGTATGAATGTTAGTTACTGCTGATGTGCAGGTGGAACCTTAGCCCCTCCCTTCAGTGTATAAATGAGTGTGAATGGGTGAATGATGTCGGGAGACTAGAAAAAGATCTATAAAAGTAGGGTTGTGCCCGATACTAAAATTAACCCCCCAGGTCTGTGTGGCTTTGAAACACGTGTTGCAGACGGGTCTCTGTACGTCAGTGGGCTTTCCTTAGCTGTCTGCAACGTACTTCCACATTTCACATCTCATCTTTTTTTTGAAAAAGCCGAGGACGTTCAGCAAATGCTCCAGCACTCGACGCCATGTCTCAGGCACTCGCTGTCCGTTTGTGTGAGCGCTGGGAAGCCCCGCCCCCTTGCAGTCAACGCGTGCAGACAGCATGACAGGGAGCGGAACAGTGAATGCGCTCTGATCATGGGCTATTTTAATGAAGTATCGATACTAAAAATATTAAAGATTTTAACGTTTTTAACATACGGGTACCGCGGTACCTTTACAGTATCGGTACACCGTGCAACCCTAACATTATATACAAGTACAGGTCCATTCTAGCATCACTGTTTCCAGTCCTCGTTTTGCTGTGTCGTTTGCCTTTTCTAAATGCTGCATGCATTTAGTAAGTCATTTTAACTCATAATTTACAGGACAAAGTTTGAACTTGTCAGCATCCTACCGACCTTCTCAGAAGGATCCTTCAGGGCACTAAGATCCTCATCATCCTCCTCCAGTATTTTTAGTGGCTTGTTGGGCGTCTTCTTTCCTTTTGAGTCTCCTTTGCCGTCCGAGTTCTGTTAAAAACACAGCTTATGATTTTGTGCTGCCATTTCCGCATTTAAAGACAGTTCCCAGCAGACAACTGTTTGAATGTAGGATGGTTCAAAATAAGCAGGTCACACATAGTGAACAGAGGATTACTGATTTCCCAGATGATGAGTGCACTCATTCTGGAAAGCAGATGGCCTCAGAGACCACGTGTCCACCTGAATAAACACTGATGGCGTCGCCTGGGAGTATTTCATGAGGAGGCTCGGGAGAACAAGTCTCACTTCAGTAATCCTTCATTTAATTCCATCAGTTTCATAGCTGGAAACAAGTATGTTCCACATCTGTTTGTTTTGTTTCTGCTGTGGTGACAACAGCGTTTGTACTAAATGACCAGAAAATACAAGTCAACAATTCTGATGACTATCAGTTAATTTACATATTCAATTGATAGAGATTTTTATATTTGGGATGTACAGTACCCTCCAGAATCATTGGAACCCTTAGTGAATATGAGCAAAACAGACTGCCCATTTTTTTTTTAGAGCCATTTATCATTTTTTCAAAAATCATACCTTTTCATTGAAGTGTTCTCCAAAACATGTGCCACAATTATTGGCAGCCCAAGAAAACTTCATGATTAAAAACTAACTGAAGTATAATTCCAGTAATACTTTACATTTTTGAGTGGTCAACCATGACTTCCTGTTTCACTGGGGTAAAAGTATGAGGTGACAGGCCAAATTCCTGTAGTCATATCGGCACTATGGGAAAGACCTGAGAACACATCGACGATGTGTGACAATTTGTTGAACTGCACAAATCAGATAAATAAATAAAATGAAAACCTGCCTGTGCCTGGAAGCTTAAAATGGGCCATAGTTGGACCTTACAGCAGTACAATAATCTAAAGCACACCTCAAAATCTACATAAAAATGGTTCACCAACCACAGAATAAAGGTTTTGCAATGGCCATCACAGTCCCCTGACCTAAACCCCATAGAAAATCTGTGGGATGAGCTGAAGAGGAGAATCTGAAGGATCTGGAGAGATTCTGCATGGAGGAATGGTCTCAGGTCTAGTGGCATGTGTTCACCAACCTCACCAATAGGGGAAGACTATTTAATGTTTTTCAATTATGTTACTTCAGTTAAAAGGTTAGATTTGTGTGATTTTTGTCTACTAAAGGGTGCCAACAATTCTGGAGGGCACTGCATGTCCATAATTGCCCTCCAGAATTATTGGCACCCCTTAGTAAACATGAGCAAAACGAGATGCAAAAAACAATATTTATATGGACAATATTTAGGCAACAGACCAAGTGTGTGTTTTTCCGCTTCTTTTTCTGAACTTGTCGTGTAGTATGACACGTGTTGTATGACATTCCCCATACCTGTTCTTTCCCCTTTGCTTTCTTCAGGAAGTCTTCCACTGCATCGACCGCCTGCTGGAAACGCTTGCCTTTATTTATCTTGATCATCTCTTCTTTGTGGGTATGGTAGGGCTTCAGCTGTTCTACTTTGATCCAGGCACTGGACAGGTACAAAGAAATACAGCTCTCATACATTTGAAGGAGAAGTGCATGCAAGGTGAGTCAGAATAAGAACCTCACTATTCATACGTACTGGTCTTCAGTTCCAAAGAATTTCACAAAATGGCATTTTTTGCCCCTGGGCTTTTTCAAGTCCTTGGGAGGGCTTACGACCTGAAATGTAAATAAATATAGTAATCCAACATTTGTCATGCCGATGCGTGTGTGTGTGTGTGTGTGTGTGTATGCCTCCAACCAGCTATTGTTATGTTTGCACTCCTTACCTTCCCTGGCCATGGTGGGTAACGACCAAGCTTCCCCCTGAAAGAAGAGGGATATATTTAGCCGTGACCTACGCCTGTCTTGCTAGAACTGAGACGCATTACAAAACGCTCCAACAATCTGATGATTCGGACGCTTCGTCAGGCCTAGTTTTGTGACCAGAGGGGAATAGGCTTTTGCTGTCAGGACTTCCAAACTGTGGAATGCACTTCTTGATGAGATACGATCCACTTTACACACACACACACACACACACACACACACACACACACACACACACACACACACACACACACACACACACACACACACACACACACACACACACACACACACACACACACACACACACACACACACACACACACACACACACACACACACACACACACACACACACACACACACACACACACACACACACACACACACACACACACACACACACACACACACACACACACACACACACACACACACACACACTGTATCACCTTGTTTTACCACTTTACTATTTTACTATTGCATGTCTCGTGATGTCTTTTTATAATCGGTTTTGAAAAGTACTACATAAATACATTTGTTATTTATCAATATTATTTCATGTTTTAGTCACTCCTTAGTATGTACTATTACTACTTACTGCTCGGGGTTGGTACTCGTAGAACATGCCCACAGCACCAAGCTTCAACAGTCACCAAACGGCTCAAATGATATTCTTGTGTACTTTGATTGGAGTGTCGGAAAGATTTTACAGTGTTAGATCATTCAAAGCAATAAATATGATTTAGAAACTGGGTTATGAAAAAACTGTATATAATTTTGTTTTGGCACTAAAAACCGAAAATATCCAAGATAGCCACACGTGTGTAAAATATTCCTCTCTTCCTGCTGGTTCACACTAAACTAATGAAAGAGAATTCATACAATAAAATACAGTGGAGGGCATGATGTTTCATACGGTTGAGGCTGTCAGAACTCTTAGATGGTTATCCCATAATCAGTCAGTGGCAATAGGGTTCTACTGGTCACTCTTGGTTGCAGTGATGTCCTCATAAATTGCAGAAATATTGGCAACTAAAGCAGCAACTACTGTAACTCACTAAATAGCCATATGAGATCAATGCTATATAGCAGTGTGTCAGCTGGCAATGCAGCTTTAAAAAAAAAAAAAAGAAGAGTTGAGTTGCTGGAGGAATCACCCGAATGGGTTATATGGGCTATAATATGATGTCATGCGCATTACAGGGAAGTCCAGTCCCTCTAAGGAACACCTATGTGGTCTTTTACTGAGCGGATAATAGCCCCACGAGAAGGGGCGCTACGGGGCAGTACGACCGACTACTCGGTTGTTGTTATCCCCCATCTGGGCTAAAAGAGCCAGAGACAGCCTCTACAGAGAACATGTCCATTACAAGAGACTACCGACTGTTACTGCCAGCCGAACACAGAAGACGAGTCAACGTGAAGCCAGCTGCACTCACCGTTAGCTACATAGCCGCTGAAGCTAGGACAGCTAGCCACATACCACAACATGGACCGTTTAACCATATGTCGAAGCTACACACACACAAAGCAATGGGCCCAAGAAAGACTATTTAAAAAGACTGCTCTCTATCCGGAAATAAAACAGTTTTCTCGTTTCGGTCTAAACATGTTCTGTAGCTTGTCCGCTAACCAGCAGCTAACGATGGCTGCTGGTTGAGTCAGCTTGGCTAGCGACTTGTTTGGGTTACGTTAACTAACCCAGGACGGAACCACCAACACAAACCATTACACGAATTAATAAATCACTACTTTATGAAATGCAAGATCATTGAGCAGGACCACAGGCGTTGGACAATATTTAATGGTTATCTCACCACACCAGATCCCCGATCCTCAGATGCACTGTCGCCATCTTACAACTTCAATAAAACGTCGCACTGACTGAGGAAAAGACAACGCCCCCCACTAGTCACGTGTGAGGGCGGGCCCTTCTGCTCGATGCAACATCCGCTGATAGCTTTAGGGGTACTCTGCATCATGTTGAATATATATATATATATATATATATATATATATATATATATATATATATATATATATATATATATATATATATATATATGGCTTAAGAACCTTCTAGAGACCATAATCCACAGAGACCAGTCTTACTGCGTACCGAACAGGTCCATCATGGACAACACTCTCGAGAGACTTGTTGGATCTTTGTAAACTGTATAATCTTGATGTTGGTGTTATATCATTAGATCAAGAAAAGGCTTTTGATAGGGTCGATCATGGTTCTTTTTTCCCACTTTAAGGGCATTTGGTTTTGGTGAAGTGTTTGTGTCACTGTTGGGTTTGATGTACAAGGAAGCTTCTTGTCTGGTGAAGGTGGGGGGCGCGCTGAGCTGTCCAGTTCAGGTCCAGAGAGGCATCAGACCGGGATGTCCTATCTCTGGACAGCTATATTGATTGCCATTGAGCCTCTTCTAAACAGGTTGAGATCCCGTTTGTCAGGACTCCCGTTAACTGGGTGGCATCAGCAGCCCTCGCTGGTGGTGTTTCTGCATCTTGAGACAAGATGTGCCTGATTTATGAAATGTTACTTTAAAAAAAATCCAGTCCTTGAGATTTGCTTCATGTGGGAGTTAAAGGACAAGTCTTGATCAAAGATAATGCTTAGATTCTTTACAGTGGTGTTGGATGCCAGGGCAATGCTATCAACAGAAACTCCTCTCTCTCTGCCACTCTTCTTTCATCTGTGTGGCAAAATTAGGTTTGTACACAGTCTTACAGACTCTGTGGACACTCAGGTTCCTTGTACGTAATTAGACGGAGACGTAGTTCCAGTACAATGCACACTACAATGTTCAATAATACTATTAAATACACTTTACTACAGTTTTTCTCAATGGCTTTTTAATCTCAAAACAAATGTCATATGAATGAAAATATGTTCTATTACAGTAGCTCAAAATTGATCAGAAATTACTACTGTGCTTTGCTCTTTGCAATTTCTTTTGTTCTTCCTCGTTGTACCCCTATTTTTACAGTACTGTACCCTGCATCTCACAAATGTGGCCTTTGTTTCTGTGATACTGCAATTCTTGTTCTTTGTTGATATGAACCTGCAACCAGTCAAAATCTATTGAGCGGTCAGTACTGTTACTGTAACAAATAGAAAGCACGATGTTCAAGGCCATACAATTTGTTTATTGTACATTATACAGCCTACACTGCACTGTAGGCCTACTACAGTAAAAGGGACACAAATCAAAGGAGTCAATATGTCATCGATGTGCTTCTTCTTGTCTTTGGGCTGGGTCAGGCCAGAGCACTTCGTCGACATCACAAGCAATATTTTCAACCACCTGTTTGCTCTCTAAACTGGCTTATATTGGTTGTGTCACATCATTTGATACAAGTGAAATCAATTGTGAGAGATTGTGTTTAATCAATGACATGTGTTCTCTATTTGTATTTGATTGTTGACACTTGTGTTTACCAGTAAATGACATGTGCATTAGAGTGCAGAATGTGTTTTGAGACTGAGCATGTTTTTAGAGTTTTGCTGAAGAGTCTAAGTGAGATCTGCAAATTGTGTTTTACCATGTGAAATAGTTTGGTTAGGTATTGACAGACTGCACAATAAGCTAAATGAGTTTAGGCAACTGAGAACTTTGTTCAGCCAATGGGTTTTAGCAATTGAGAAAAACGGTAATAAAAGAGCCGTTAATGAAAAGGAGTGTAGGGCGGGGCCTGACCAGTGGTGAGCGAGGTGGACCACCGCAGGTGAGGGTCCCGAAAAGAAAAGAAAGCACCCCGATCACACACACACACACACACACACACACACACACACACACACACACACACACACACACACACACACACACACACACACACACACACGGGTCCGGACCAGGGATAACCTAAAACCCACCACACGAAGGGAGACCAACATCTGGAGGCACCACTCCCACCACCTGGGTCTAGCCGCACCTACAAACACAACACAATTAACCCACGCTCTGGTTTTCCAAACAAAAGGAAAAGCAAACAAGACAAATAAGAAACCAAAAACAACGGAGAAATAAAATACAAATAACAGACAGAAATAGGGTAACCCAATATAAAACACACAGTAAAAGGGCTCGAGCTCAAATGAGGTAGTTCCGTAAACACAAGGTTGATGGTGTCACACACACAAAGCGGGACCGCCGTGCTGGTTCAGTTCCGCGTCCGGCCCTGTAGGTCAAAGCAGAAGCAGTCACGTATGTGCAACCCAACGTAGGTCCACACTGGTCGCTAAACCGTGTAGTATATAAAACACGGCGTAGGCGAAATCTGGCGTAGACAAAACAGCAGCATTCCTCCCGACCCGGCCAACAGTTTCCTATAATCAGGGATGACATCCAATCAAATAGTAATAATTAACCCCAAAATTACAGGATTTAGCACAAGGAAGTCACCTACCGATCAGACAAGAATTCCCATCTGCTCCAGAAGGAGGCAAGAACCCATATGATGACGTTACCGCCGACTATATATTAAATCAGGACGAGTTACGAACATGTTACCATGAGACTATAAAATCATGAGTTACTCTGAACTCAGCAACACTAATCTACAGGTGAATCTCCTGTGCAGGAGGAGGGGAGCCCAAGAGCGTCTATGATCATGGCGGACGTCCAGCCGACCGGAACACGCGCTTGGCGTCAGGGAGGGAACAAAATTAATCCCCTTCCCCTTTATAGGATGCCCGCCCACCGTGATTGGCTTATAAGAAAAATGGTGCGCCGAAGCTCAGCGAATAAAGCTGCCTTCTGCTACATCTGTTTGGTAAGGAGACTAAAAACAGGACATCTGGGTCGGTTTCATCAGAGATTGCAATCAGTAATGATTATTATTTCATTTAAATGTTATTATTATGCTAAGACTTTCTATTTATGTGTGTGCTCAGTCCACTGCTCTCCACCTTGCCGACACATGGTTTAGCACAACAACCTACATCACCAATCACAACTCTGGTGGGTCTCATCACCAAAGATGATGAGACCCACTACAGGAAGGAGGTCAGCCTTCTGACCACGCGGTGCAGAGACAACATCCTCCTTCTGAATAACAGCAAAACCAAGAAGATTGTTGTTGACTTCCGGAGAGGCCACACTCACCACTGACCATCAATGGTGCTGACATAGAGAGAGTGAGCAGCACCAAATTCCTGGGGGTGCACATCAGTGAGGACCTCTCGTGGACAGCCAACACTACATCACTGGTAAAGAAAGCCCAGAGGCGCCTCTACTTTCTCCGCAAACTAAAGAAGGCAAGAACCCCTCCACCCATCATGTGCACTTTTTCCCAAGGCCCCATTGCGAGCCTCCTGACAAACTGCATCACTGTGTGGGGAAAGCTGCACTGACTACAGCAGGAAAGCCTTGCAGCGCATAGTCAACACAGCTGGAAGGATCATTGGTGGCTCACTGCCCTCTCTGCAGGACATATATGACACCCGCCTCACTCGCAGAGTGACCATGACGGTGAGCGACTCCAGCCCCCCCTCTGGGAGAAGATACCTGAGCCTCCGTGGTCGCACCACCAGACTTTCAAACAGCTTCGTCCACCAGGCTGTTAAGCTGAACTCTATCCTTCCTCTCCTTTAAGAGTCTCTGAGTGCTGCTAAATATGGAATGACAGTTTTTCTTAATATATGTTGTCTCAATGTTTAGATTTTTAAAAATGTATTTACTTGCACTTTTTTATTTGGTATTCACTTTTTATGTTGGACTAGAGAGAAAGTTTTTTCAACTCCTCTGTATGTTTGGTACATGTCGAGAAATGTACAATGAAGCTGACTTTGACTTTTGACTTTGATATTTCAATATGGTTACAGCAGAATTGCATGAAGTTTGCCAGTATTCGGTTTTGAAAACAATGTGTCAGCATTTGAAAATTGTGTATTATTTCCTACAAATAGTAACATTCCAGCAGCTTTAGGTGAGCTGTTCACTCAGCTGTTATATTTAGATATTCAATGCTCTGTATGGGATCTCCATCATCAAACTGAATTAAATGACACAAAAAGATTCATACAACTTTCCAGTTTGATTAGTCTTTTATTGAAGATTACAGAGCACACATTAGTTCCATTAAACCTGGGAAAACCACACAAATGAATTGAACCTTTAGTACCCATGTGAGTTTCAATGGAAATATCAAATAAAGAAATGCAAATATATGTCCTCTTCCCTCATACCCAGTGTTGGAAATTAAAGCTTAGCTGAGCAAACCTTTCCTACCACATACAAATGTTATGTAGTTGGCTGTAATATTACTAATATCAAACCATATATTATGCCAGTACCACAAAATGTAATATGCAGAAGCAAATAAATACATAGAACATTTAGGAATCATTGTTACAGTAATGCCAAGTCACCATAGTATTAAAGTCAGAGTGGAAGTTCAAAAAAACACAAGGAGATTGTTAAACAACAGAGATGAAACTAAGGAAATCTTGTAGAAACAAATCAGAAATTATATACCTTAACATGTTTGTGTTCACTTGTTCTTGCCTGACACCATTACGCCAAACTCCTGGATGGATATTTCTTTGTTTATGTACTGCTGAAGCTGGTGATTAGTGATGTGCCCGAGGCGCAACGCATCATCGATGGAGAACTTTATCCCGGATTTTCTGTCATGAAGAACTGAGGATTCTCCTTTGGGGCCCTTGACCGAAATCTCCTCCCAGTCACACTCCTGGCTCTGGAGGTTGACGAACATCTTCCAGTCAATCAGCCCTAGTTTGTAGGCCTCCTCCGGTCGCATCTCCTTGCCTGTATCTGGGTCAATGACCACGATAGACCGACGCAAATGGCTCTCCCTCTGTTCCTTCTTCATTCTCACTGACACCAGGTTCTTTTGAAGAACCTCAATCTCCTCATCCTTCTGGCCGGTTATGCCCCTGAGCTCTGCTAGTTCCTTCTGTAGTGAATCAAGCCTCAGTTCCAGGTTCTTTCCTTCCTCCCTTGGTGCAGACTCAGTGATAAGCCGAGTCTCTTTGCTGGTGATCTCGATCTCGGCCCGAAGCTTGCGTATCTCATTTTGCAGCCTTTGGTTTTCTTGCTGCAGACGGCCACTTTCATCACGGATGTAGTCCAGCTCTTTCGAAGATTTTGTGTTTGAGAACTCCATATCAGAGAACCTTGAGGTGAGGTTCGCCAGCTCCTGGTCAAGTTCTCTCCTTCTCCTTTTCTCCTCTTCAAGAGTCCTCCTTAGGTTCTCAATATCAATCTCAGCCTCTGGGTCCCTTTCAATTTGGACTTTCTCAGTGCGGACAACTCTTTCTTTCACATCTATCTTCTCCAGGGTGAGCTGCTGCTGGATGAGGATATTCAACTCTTTCTCGAGCAAAGTGCGTTTGTGCCTCTCTTCATCAAGCTGTAGTCTGAGAATGGAGTGTTCCTTCTCCTGTTGGGGATCTTGTTGCAGGACTACCTTCTGTTTGACAGTCACCTTCTCACGGTTCTCTTTGTCACGGAGCTCCAGCTCATGAAGTTTGACCCGAAGCCTTTGGATCTCTAATTCTGCATCGCGCCTTGCCCTGCGCTCACGGTCCAGTTCTTCCAGTTGCAGATCAAGGTCAGCCTTCTGTCTCTGCAGTTGGTAGAGCTCAGTTTTGAGGCTCTCCTTTTGTTTCTGCTCATTGCTGATGTTTTGTGAGAAAGTGTCGCACTCTGATCTGAGGAGAGGGTCTTCTTCCATCTTGACCACTTCTTGCTGGACAATCTTCTCACGGACCTGAGACAAATCAATTTTCCTCAGTCTGATCTTCTCTTCTTGGCCTGACCGTTCTCTCTCAAGGTCAAGGCGTTTCTGTTGTTCATCAGCCAGTTTCCTTCTGAGAGTTTCAATTTCCTCCTTAGTCTTGGGGTCTTCTCTGTACTGCATCACTTCATTGACCACCTCTTTAGTCTGCACTTGAGGTTTGGTGTCCTTCCATCTTAGAATTTCATCACGAAGTTGGCGGATTTCCATTTCAGATTTCTCTGTCTGGTGTGTTTTATCTACGATTTCATTGCGAAGCCTCTCAAGTTCTCTTTCAGTCTGTGGGTCCGTCTTGTATTTGATGACTTCTTTGATGGTCTCCTTGACCTCCACTTGAGGTCCTCTGTTCCGCAGCAGGGTATGCTCTTCCTGCAGTGATCTAAGCTGGAGCTCTGCATCCCTGAAGCGCCTCTGTTGCTCTACAAGTTCAAGACGGAGATTCGCCACCTCATTCTCAGCTTTGGGGTCAGGGCGGACGATCTCCCGCACCTTCTCCTGAATAACAACCTTGGACTTCTCCTCCTCTAGGCTGGAAATTTTCCTTTGGAGGTCAGCCTTTTCTCGCTGTGATGATCTCCGTTTGGATTTCTCGTCTTCATACTGCCTTCTGAGGTTTTCTACCTCCCTTTCAAATGTAACATCTTTCTCTACTTTCAGAACCTCTTTGATGGAAATCTTCTCCTCCGCCATCGATTTCTCCTTCTCCATCCTTCGGAGCTTCTCTTGAAGAAATTGGAGTTCATCCTCAAGCTGCTTCCTGCCATCCGTTTCCTTCTGTCTCCGGTCAAGGAGCACCCGGTACTCTGTTTCAAGTTGGGGATCATTCTGGACTTTAATCACCTCCTCCTCAGTGATCACCTCCTGTTCCTTGCTCTTCTCTTCAGCCAAGAGTGTCACCTGCTTTTGTATCTGAATCAGCTCATTGTCTTTCATCAACTTCTGCCTTCTTAGCTCATCAAGCTCTTCCCGAAGCTTGCGCATTTCCTCCTCCTGATCACGATCTCTTTCTATACGCAAGACCTCCTTGACCGTGTATTGCTGTGCCCCTTCTTTGACCTCTGTTTCAAGGCCACGCAATTTCAGCTTTAATACCTCAAGGTCATTCACCAGGACATGGGTAGTGCGGCGCTCTTCTGAAAGTTTCTGCTGCACCTTATGGACTTCCTCATCCAGCTGAGGGTCAGCAACCTTTTTGATCAACTCCTTCTTGACAATTGTGTCCTGGGGCTTCTGTCCTTCAAGGACATAGATGTCCGACTGGATAGTCTCAATTTCTCTCTCTAGCTGCTCCCTCCTCTGGATCTCATCATCCAGCTGCTTCTTGATCCTCCAAGGTTCATCTCCTGGGGCAGCAGCATTGACTGACTTGACATTTGTAGACTGGATTAAAGGTGCCTCAGGTTGCTGTTCAGGATAAATCATCAACATTATTAATATAATAATAATAATAATAATAATAATAATAATAATAATAATAATGTGAACATATTTCACCTGGTTGAGAAGACTTTGGGCAAACTCCAGATTCTGAAGCCTTTGCTTGTTCACAGCATTCACCTCGGTAAACTTTGCCTCAATAGCAGATTCCTGTAAATTACATCCAAATTATGTGGAAAGCACAGAGTAAACCATGATTACTTTAGTGGTTCACAACTCTTTTGGGAAAACTATCTGCTAATACGTACATTAAAGAAAACACCCTGATGATGTCACCTGAGTTACCTTATATCTTCAACAGAAAGGCTGTGTTATAAACTTGGAATGCATTATTGAAAGATGTGGATGTTTATCAGTCTGAGAAAAAGCTAGTACAGTTGTGTTTTACTTAACTTAGGACCATGGAGAGGTTATAGAGCAGGGATGGAGAAGATAGGTTGTATATCTCTACTGTGAACTTTAATGTACTTGCTTATTTACCTACAGTCATGTCTGATGTCTGACTCAATTGATAGTGACAAGTTAGGAAAGCTTACCTCTGCTTTGACTATCTGTGCAGGTGACTCCAGTCTGTTCCTCTTGTATGTCTGAGGTACAAGACCATCTTCAAGGTCAAGGATAGATCTAAACTTCTCAGTTTCATTCTCGTAGTCCTACAAAGAAGAACCAGTAAACCATTCATCAAACCATCATCTTGTTTAATTTCTGAAAATTAAAGGTTGTAATGTTGTGGTAGAATTCAATGAATATCTTACTTTAACAGCATGTTGGTATAGCTGGGCATTTTTGGACACGTTGTTTAAGTCAGACTCCTTTCTTGCAATATCCGAGAGCAAGTTCTGAAAAGAAGAAAACAGAGAAGTTCTTTTAAGAGTTTTTCTCCAGCACCACTGTTTGTCTACAGCAGGAAATATGTGTGTATTGCCCGGTTGCTCATCACTTTTACCCTCTGATTCTTCAGCTTTGTCTCCACTTGTCTTATGTCATCAGTTTCACGAGGCTCGTAGTTTGGGACACGAGACAGCCAGCTGTTCAGATTGTCATAATCATTGCGGTAATTGTTGTACGCCATCTTGGCTCTCTGCAAGCTTTGAGACCTGCAACACACAGCAAAAGAGATAATTATACACCGCCTAGGTCTATACGATATGTGTTTTTGTGATGTTTTGCTCAATATTTCTTCCAATAAATAATAATAATTATTGACTCCTTTTCTTGACCCTCTTACCTGGTGTCGGTCTGCCTGTTGAGGTTATTGAAACGCTTGTTGAGCTTCTGGACGTCTCCCTCTTGCCTCTCAATGTCAGGGCAGTGCTCTTGGAATTTGGTGGCCATGTTGTCGCAGCTGCTTTTGGCCAAGCGCAGGTTCTGCTCCGTCTCAGCGATAACTGACCTCTTGGACCTCAGGTCGGATGCAGTATCCTACCATAGTGACAAGGCAGATTAATTAAATATACATTGTATGTTTTATTCAGCAAAGAATAATACAGGCAAGTTAATGATAAAATGACAGTGTGTTGTGGCTTTCTTTCTTTGAGAGATAACCTTTGTATATAGCATTTGCTAAATGTTTGAATGAGTGTAATCATTTTACTAATCTTATACTGAATATTTTGTGATGACAGCATCTTGTTACTTATATACATCAGGGACACGGGCATATGCATTTGTTATTGGCCCCACACCTGTTGCCTTGCCAAAGGTTTCAATATGTCAGTAAATAAAATTTGATTAAGCATAGCTTTATTTGGAAATATGTCAGTGCAACATAAACTAAAATAAAAATGATTTGCAATTGGATCGATCAGGTACTCAAATTACAATGTTTTTTAAGACTATATCTTTAGACAAAAGGTGCAACCCTGCATCCTTTTGAAATGCATTCAGGAAACTTAGCTGAGCAAACCTTTCCTACCACATACAAATGTTATGTAGTTGGCTGTAATATTACTAATATCAAACCATATATTATGCCAGTACCACAAAATGTAATATGCAGAAGCAAATAAATACATAGAACATTTAGGAATCATTGTTACAGTAATGCCAAGTCACCATAGTATTAAAGTCAGAGTGGAAGTTCAAAAAAACACAAGGAGATTGTTAAACAACAGAGATGAAACTAAGGAAATCTACATTGTATGTTTTATTCAGCAAAGAATAATACAGGCAAGTTAATGATAAAATGACAGTGTGTTGTGGCTTTCTTTCTTTGAGGGATAACCTTTGTATATAGCATTTGCTAAATGTTTGAATGAGTGTAATCATTTTACTAATCTTATACTGAATATTTTGTGATGACAGCATCTTGTTACTTATATACATCAGGGACACGGGCATATGCATTTGTTATTGGCCCCACACCTGTTGCCTTGCCAAAGGTTTCAATATGTCAGTAAATAAAATTTGATTAAGCATAGCTTTATTTGGAAATATGTCAGTGCAACATAAACTAAAATAAAAATGATTTGCAATTGGATCGATCAGGTACTCAAATTACAATGTTTTTTAAGACTATATCTTTAGACAAAAGGTGCAACCCTGCATCCTTTTGAAATGCATTCAGGAAACTCAGAAATCAGGCTGAGGAAGTAGCAGCTGGACCATCAGGGCTCCAGGTGAGGTCTTACTCATGGCATTTCGTTAAGAATTACAATTTTATCATGCATTGGCAATGAAACTGAAGGACGTTTGGGGAATCTGACCTCATGTCAGCACTTTTGGATTGTGAATTATGCGATGATGAATACAAAAAACAAGGCTGTTCCATAAAACATGAACCCATTACCTAAATATTCTAAATTGCTTTCAAAATAAATACATATACTACTCGCAGAGTCAGGAGTAAACACGGTGAGACTGCGTTTCAGTTTTATGCTGCTAAAATCTGGAACAGACTTCCAGAATAGGTGAGACAGGCCTCAACTCTGACAATGTTTAAATCCAGGCTGAAAATGGTTCTATTTGACAACTGAAAGTATTTTATCTGCACTCTTCGCTTTTAATATAATTCATATATTATTATTTTAATGTTTTTATGGAATGATTTTATTTGCCTTTTTGTAATTGTATGTATCTGTAAAGCACTTTGAATTGCCTTGTGTATGAATTGTGCTCTATAAATAAACTTGCCTTGAGGCATTTTTTTTAAATGCATTCAGGAAGCAGCAGCTTGACCATCAGGGCTTCAGGTGAGGTCTTAAATTGATTCTGTGTTGAGGTGTATTATCATGGCTGACAGTGTAAACACCTGTCAGCCATAAAACCTGTTTTATGTGAATTATTATTATGTTAAAACATGCATGTGCAGACTAGGCTAAGTTTTATTTGCTCTTTAGGGAACAGTCAGTTGAGTGACAGTGACCGTCATGAAGTGAGTGTAGCAGTGTCCTGGACATGAGGAGTGAACCATACCATCCTGACCTTAAATTCATCAGAGTCCAGCAACTTCAGCACAAGAAGTTACGGTTTCAGGCAAAGTGGTATAGTCAGTATCTGTGGCTGCATTATAGCCCTTATTGAAAAAGGTACTTTGTGTGTCAAAGCATACACCAACAAAAAGACCACTCTGGAAAAAAGAATGACCCAGCCTTCTGCTTAAATGGTTTTAGTAATTGGAAAAAAGGGGGGGGGGCTGGCAGTGTCCCCACCATTGCTGAGACCAAACCTACGCCCTTGCATTTGCCAGTATGCAATTGTTAAGCCTGAGCCATTGTAATGTTTTCAAATAATGAAAGAAGCATCCTACTGCAAGTTCCCGCTGTGTTTTCTCGAGCGAGGTGATGTCAGATGGAGCAACCTCCTCTCTGGCCAGCTTGTTCTCATAGGTGGACAGTAAGGTCTTTCCATTTTGAAGGGAAGTCTCCAGCTGGTTGGCATTCTTCAGTCTAAAAGGTAAGTAAAGTTATTTTGTGAATATAATTGTATATAATAAAATAATTAATACAATAGGAAAGCTGTTAGAAAAAAGCAATCAAGTAGCTTACCAAAATAAGCTCATCCATAAGGTTATGAATAATGTGATTCATAACCAAAGCTCTAGCTGAGTGAGTATTAGCTGTGCTAAGTTGGAAAATTATTAAAATGACTGAAACTAACTTTTTTTTTGAAGTGCGGTTTGTATGTATACTTTTTCTGTTCTGCAAAAGTAAAAATGTGTTTTTTGTGAATGGAGTCTGGTGGCTTTAAAGAGACCAATATAACTACTTCAGTTTCCTGTTGCAAATGGCTGTTTGATGGCAGGGTAGAGTGGCTGTGGATGGCAGCCGCCCCAAAAAATATTTTAGCCACCAAAAGCAAAAATCAAGATCAGTTCAAGTGTACTATATGTTTAGAATATTTAGATTATATAGACAGTGTCATATATGCTTCATTTAACCTTGCAGAGCATAGATGTGTCTCTGACCGGTAGCGTGCTAATCATCATCTAACTAATATAGGCACATCTATACATGTGTACGACATCATGCAGAAACCTATGTCAGGTCACGTGGGAAAGGAGGCCTTGGGACGTTAAAACATAGGGACATCTACCAAATATTTTATATTTGAAACATAAATACAATTGAGAAGCTACAGAGTGATATACAAACATATTATAAACAATACTACAACTACTACTACTACTAATACTACTAATACTAATAATGGAATTGCCCATTAAGGAATACTGATCTCACAACAATCATAATTACCACAGAAGAGGAGACAGAGATACAAATCAAGCCCCATACTTCTCCTGAGAGCACTGAAGAAGCTGATCGATCTTGGTGTACTTCTTGTTGGCTTCGTCCACCTTGCTGTGAAGCTGAGGAGTGCTGGCACAAGTTGGATTTGAGACCAAGAAGCTCTTTGCTTCCTGCACTTTAGAGGACTTCTCTGGTTCAATCTTACTGACAGCAGCAGCAATGTCCTGAAGGGAAAAGTCGCAGTTGGTCAGTTGGGAAAGGCATGAATACTCTCTCTAAGCTTTTTGAGCTTAATTGAGAGCTGTAGGCATTGTGTGAAACATCAACAGAATGAAGTTGAAGTCATTACCTTCATTTCCTGCAGGCGGTCAGCGCTGTCCTGCAGTGGCCTGTTCTGCTCCAGTGGTGGGCGAACTCGAGCATAAATGGCCTTCTCCTGTTTGTCCAGGTCACTGACAACCTTGTCCAGACCGGCCATCAGCTGGCGGCACTGCTGCTCCTGTTTGTCTGAGATCACACGCAACATGACAAGCTTCATTAGTTAACTTGATATTCTAGTCCTAGCCTGAGTAAGTACCTGTTATGTATACAGTATATTACAACTTCCAAGTTCATAAAAGTTATTTATAGTTAATGATAGCCAACTCTGTTCACAATTCT